>NC_091435.1:0-110000 GCF_964237555.1 Oryctolagus cuniculus | reverse complement strand
AGATGGCCCAAGTCCTTGGGCACCTGCACCCATGTGGGAGACTGGAAGAAGCTCTTGGCTTTTGGCTTCGGATCAGCACAGCTCCAGCTGTGGTGGCCAACTGGAGAGTGAACCAGCAGATGGAAGATCTCTCTACCTCTACCTCTACCTCTACCTCTACCTCTACCTCTACCTCTCCTTCTCTCTGTGTAACTCTTGACTTTCAAATAAATAAATAAATCTTAAAAAAAAAACACCTCTCCAATGGCCTTATATCATGCACAAAATCCTAAGTCCTGACCATGACCATTAGTTGATTCTGTTTGGTTTTGTGTAACCAAAATTCTCAAAATAACACTGGCTTTCAGGATAAGTTTCCTTTCGTCCTCTCTCACCAGGACAGACTTGTGCATCAAGGCACGCAGGAGGTTCACCGTGCCCAGCTCTGTGTCACTCACTCTGCGCTCCTGAGCATGGCCTCAAGGCACCACCCAGTTCTGATTCTGGTAAGAGGATCCCGGAAGAGAGGGTGGGGCCACATGACTCCTTTGCTTATAGCCTGTTGCTCAGAACCTTGTCACATGTCCGTGTGGCTTCGGGGGAGCCTGGGAGGCGTGCTCTGGGTGGCTCTGTTTGCTTCGGGAGCTGTGCGGCTCTGAGTGACCCTCCGACCACAGCCTCCATTCCCCACCTCCTCCCTGTTTCCCAACAGGACACTCTTGTTCTCTGCCAGGAACTCAGCAGGTGCAGTGCTCTCCGCAAGGAACTTTGGAGACCTCTTCAGAGCGGCCTCACCCACTGCAGCTGCTGAGTAGTGGCTGCCTCGTCTCCTGCGCCTCTGACCTCAGAGCCACTGTTGGCAGTGTACTGTGTATCTGCTGACTCAGGGCTGGTGATCTCGGTCTGATTCTTAGAAAGAAACCTGTGGGGTGCTGGAGCTGCCTGTGTTGGTCCAGGCAGACACCAAAGTCAGCACAGGTGGCCTGAAGTCAGGGAACGGCGATCTGTGTGAACAGCTCCATGAACCGTTTCTCTGCTGAGTAGCATAAAAACATCTCTTTGCCATCACAGAGTCCCGAGGAACCCACGGACATTCCTGCCTCCAGGTCCTGGGCCCTGGCCCGGGGTGGCCTTGGGTGGCTCCAGGTTACCTGGCTGTCAGGAGAGGAAACAGGCGGGGGAAGGAATTCCACATCACGGCAACCTCACACCCAGGATGTTTCTCTTCAGAGCATGACATTTGGGCTGGGCCCAGGCGTCTGGGAAACCCACGCAATTCTGCAGCACTCAGCAGACACCTGCCAAGCACCGAGGTGGAGTTTCCATGATGAACAAGCCACGCCCCTGCCTTTGAGGAACTTGTCGCCCAGACCCGTGCCCATGCTTCCAGGGTCTGTGGACCACCAGCTCCGCATGAATTAAAATCAAAACAAAGGTTCATCGCAAATGAAGACAATGAAAATAAAGTGATTTAAAAATAAGAACTTTATGAAAATGAAGGGATGACATTGTTTGGAAGCTCTCATCATGGTCACAATCATTCAGTTTTCTTACATTTTATTTACTTCAGAAAATTCAAGGCATGAGGAGTGGCAGCAAGGTTTTGGTGACACTGTCAGAGTTTGATGGGCACCCAGAGAGTACAGAGGGCCTCCTGCCTGCGGGCTCCCTGCATCCAACTGCAGCCAGTGCATCCAGGAGCCAGACCCTGTGGCTCAGCACACACTCTGCTGTGCTTTGCAAAACAAGCCCAACACTAACTTTCTATTTTTTTGATAACTGGAGAAAATCCATCAACTGTCAAGAGAGGGAAACAATTGACAGGCTGGTTGTGTCATAGTTCAGATTCAAGAAATCCTGAGTCTTCAGGCTCAACCCTGCAACCCTGAAAAAGAAGCTGCATGGCATCACTGCCGATGCCCATGACAGAAGCGAAGCTTCTTTTTTTTTGACAGTTAGTGAGAGAGAGAGAGAGACAGAGAGAAAGGTCTTCCTTCTGTTGGTTTACCCCACAAATGGCCGCTACAGCTGGCACGCTGCGGCTCGCGTGCTGCACTGATCCAAAGCCAGGAGCCAGGTGCTTCCTCCTGGTCTCCCATGCGGGTGCAGGGCCCAAGCACTTGGGCCATCCTCCACTGCCTTCCTGGGCCACAGCAGAGAGTTGGACTGGAAGAGGAGCAACCGGGACAGAATCTGAAACCCCAACTGGGACTAGAACCTGGAGTACCAGCGCCTCAGGCGGAGGATTAGCCTAGTGAGCTGCGGCGCCGACCAGAAGCGAAGTTTCTAACCTCCTGTCTCGAGCACCAGAGTCCCTGCAGCAGGCACTGGAAGCCCTTGTGGTCACCTGGCCAGTTCCAAGCAGCCCTGCAGAGCCACCGGCCTCCAGGCCCTGAGCCTTATTCCGGGGTAACCTGTAAAATGCACGTGTGCACACAGTGACGCCAGATACATGCAGTTATCATGATCACCCTGGGGCCCTGGGTTACAGCCTCGTTTCTTTCCTTTTGTGCACTGGGAGATTTCAGCACTAAGTGTGCATCACTCTGTTCAAGGAGAGAAGGCAGCATAGCTGGGCTCTTCCTTCTACCCCTCCCACAGAGGACTCCCCGGCTGTGACGGATGCTCACGGCCGGGCCTCTCGTGGACGATGTGTACAGATGGAAAGATGAAGGGAAACCTCCAGGGGTTTCAGGAAAACTGCTCCTTCTTTGGCAGAGACCCAGCTTAGGGGCCTTCCGCTCCTGTAGTCCTGGGGTGGGAGCTGCTGACAGGGCGAGGCAGGCTCTCTGTCGCTCCAAGAGTGCCTCACCCTGGGAGATAATGTACTTTTCTTATGTTTAGGTCACTGAGATGAGATGGGGGAGGGGCAATGTTGTGGTGCAGGAGGTTAAGTCACCCATTGCAATGCCAGCATCCCACACTGAAGGGCTGGTGCAAGTCTCAGCTACACTGCTTCCGATCCAGCTTCCTGCAAATGCACCTGGGAAGGCAGCAGAAGATGGCCCAAGTGCTTGAGTCCCTGCCACCCATGTGGGAAACCAGGATGGAACTCCTGTCTCCTGACTTCAGCCTAGCCCAGACCTGGCTGTTGCAGTCATTTGAGGAGTGAACCAGCAGATGGAAGATCTCTCTCTCTCTGTCTCCCCTACTCTGTCTTTTGCTCTGCCTTTCAAATACATAAATCAGAGAGAGAGAGAGAGAGAATTTATTTCCAGTGGTTGCATGTAAGACCCTCACAACTTAGCCATACTGAGGAGAAATAGATGCAGATGGCCTGGGCTCATTTCTAGTTAGTGGGAAACCAGGTTACTGGGTCTGGGTTAGAGGAAGCAAGGGGAGGTGACTGCTGCTGTTGAGTTCCTCCCCTCCTTTCCTTTCTTGAGCTTGGACGGCAGTCCCACTGCTGTCATGTTGAAAGGCAGGTTCGTGGCAACAAAGCCTCTGATTGGTGAACAGGAAAATATTACCTTAAAGAGAAACTCCATTTCCTGGGCTTCCCTGGAAGTAGACAACCATGTAGGGCTGACAGCCAATGGAACGTAAGTGGACACAGGCCAGGGACAGCTGGACGTCAGCATCACCGCTCACTCCTGGTTTCCTTCCTCCTACTCGGAGCACAGCACAACAGCTGGAGCTGGGACGTCACCTGGTGACTGAGAGGCAAGAGCCAGAGATACAGTCCCTGGTGCCACTGCATGGCTCACGCCTTGCCTGGGGTGCTGTGCTTAGGTGAAAGAGATGATCAGAACCTGTGGGTTTATGTTTAAGTCTTTGACTCTGACTTGCTGTCAGTCATGAGAAAGCACAGGTCCTTGTTAAAGCATCAGTGGCTGTGGGGGAAGAGCCTCCTGCCCCCGAACACAGGCGTACCCCAGGACAGGGCGTGGCCCAGGCAGGCTGTGCATCATCTCCAGGATGCCCACTCACCTCTCCCCAGGCCCAGGTCACCGGCTTTTCCTTTGCAAAGCTGGGCTGTGATTTTTAGATACGAAAGTTGACAGCGTAGCTGTCTGATGGATGGGAAGGTCACAGAAGTGCAGGAGCCTGGGGGAGCTGACCCAGGGAAGTCTCCACAACAGCGTCACAGGGCCTGGCCTGGAGCAAACAGTGAGTGAGAGTGGGTGTGTGTACCCCTCCGTGGGGAAGGGCATGGACACAGGTCACCCAATGGGCCTCCCTGACCCTGGACCAACTCCATGAACCCCAGGGTGAGACTGCACTCAGGGTCTGCCAAGCACCAGCTATGGGGCCAGGTGGAGGCCGTGCTGCAGGTCTGGGCAAGGAGCTGCTTCCTTGCTGTGCCGCCTGGCAGTGCTCTGCCTGACCAGCCGCCATGGCACTGGCTCCCTGCTGGCTCCATGCCCTGCCCAGCACTGCCCTTTTCATTGCCCTGGAGGAACACATTCGCACCCAAACTCTGGGTCCTGGAGCCTGGTGAGGGCTGGATGTCCGGAGTCATGAAGTCTGTTATGTGGGCAATGCTGGAGGGAATGCACAGGCTCAGGGACCCCCGCAGCAGCTCGTGCAGGGGAACACGTGCTCTGTCTCTGAGGCAGGACTAGACCCTATCAGGAGCACGCCAGGGCCCGGTTCTGGCAGGTGCTGTGAGGGCTGTGACAGTGGCAGTCTGTGGCTGCCTGGAGAAAGCCCATCTCAATCCAGGAGAAGCAGCTGCATCCACATCTGTGTATCTTCAACTCCACTGCCCAAGGTGACCAGTCAGCTGGCCACTGCAGCCAAGGGCCTGTGTAGCTCCCAGGGCTGAGCCCACCCCCAGGCAAAAGCCTGGGCTCTGGTACTTTCTGGGGCCCCCTCCAAGGGTGTCAAGAGGGAGCAGACTTCCAGTGCGTGTCTAAAAGCTGAGTGGAATTCCCACAAGGTCAGCTCTGCAGCACTCAGTGTGTTTGGAGTGGTGCAGGCCCAACCCCAGGGTGGTTCTGAACTCTGTCATCTCCAGGAGAGGAACCTTGGCCTGCTCATCAGCACACCTCCCTCTCCTCCCCGCAGCCTCTGACCCCAGCTCAGATGTGTCTGACCACTGCTGGGCACCCCGCCTCGTCCAGCCCAGCTGGATCTGTCATTGCCACTTTCCACAGTTATCACTGTATTTGGGGAATGTTTCGTGATCTTAGGTTATTTTCAGGGTCATCCTTGTCAAATTTTAGTTTCTTTAAAGTTGTTTTCTAGTTTAGGGTTCACATGTGAAACTTCTACATTTACGGGGCATGGTCAACTTCTCAACACATACGCAGATAAACCAACCGCCTTGGCACCCAGCCTCCCCACGCCCTCATCTTGTCTTTGTGCTTGCAACCTGCCCATTCCTCTGTCCCAGTTCTTCACACAGTGCCATGAGCCACCATCTGCCAAGCACCAGACTCCTGGAGTCCACCCACGGAGCTCCAGGGTCCACTGTCCAGCCACTCCCTGACCCCCACTTCCCAGCCTCTAGTAATCACTATTTTAAGTCTGGATCAAGTGTGCATATATATTACACATAAACTACTGCTGTTGTTTTTAATTTCTACATGGAGAGAGAAATGCGTCATGTGTCTTTGTGTCTTTCACGGAACACAGGGGTCTCTGGTTCCATCCGTTTGTTGCAAAGGTCAAGATTTCACTCTTTTTGTGGCAGAAATGCACTCCAATGCATCCCTAAACCACATCTGCTTTATCCAATCATCTGTTCGTGATTATATGGCTCCTGTGATCCTCACACAACTCCAATCCTATTGGTAGTGGCTTTGTTTGCTTTTTTAAGTCTCGAAACACTGACATCTACTCGTCCCCAGAACAAGAACCATGGAGGAAGGCCATGTGGTGGGGAAATCTCAGCCCTCTGACTCCTGTTTCAGCTTCCCATTGCCAAAGTTCTTTCAAGGCAGTGTAAGGAAGAACTGGTAACAGCACAGTGGCCTCTCTCCTGCATAAGCCCGGTGCACGTTTTCTTCCCATCACAGCAAAGACAAAACCACTGACAGAGGAGATGGTTTGGTCAGTCGGAGACCTGTGATGATGGAAATCTTCAGCACCTGCTGTCCAGTGTGGCCACTGCCAGCCACACGTGGAGATGCGGCTGGTGTGACCAGGGAGTTAAACTTCTAACTACTGGATTTTAATTTATATAAGTTTAGATTTAAATAACTCTATGTGGCTAATAGCTACCATACTAGATAGTCAAGCTCTCAACCCTAATCCTTAGGGTAAAATGGATCACATCATTGAAAGCTCAGGCTGTAAAACATGACCAAAGAGAAACCCTGGATCTGAAAACAGAATATCCAAAATAAAAACACATGGGTGGTAGCTGCACAGCAACAAGCACACTTGCAGAGGGCAGGGCGGGGTCCCTGCAGGACCACCCTAAGCACAGCACTGAAGGGAGGCAGGAGGGAGAGCCCGGGTGGGCGGGGGACCTGCAGGACAGCACCCAGTGCACAGAATACTGTAACCAAGTTCCCCATGTAGAGGAAAGTAAAATACCTGGGGAAATACTGGCCAAAAGTTTATCAAGTTTGATGAGGAATATAAATCTACATTCAAGAGGATCTGTGAACCTCATCAGAAAGTACATAGAGGGGCCGGTGCAAGCCGTCTGCAGTGCTGGCATCCCACATGGGCACCGGCTTAAGTCCCGGTTTCCCCACTTCAGATCCTGCTCCCTGCCAAAGTGCCTGGGAAAACACCTGAGGATGGCCCAAGTCCTTAGGCTCCTGCACCCACGTGGGAGACCCAGAAGAAGCTCCTGGCTCCTAACTTCGTATTGGCCTAACTCCGGCTGTTGCAGCCATTTAGGGAGTGAACCAGTGGATAGAAGACCCCAACTCTCTCTCTCTCTGTAGTTCTGCCTTTCAAATAAATAAATAAAACTTAAAATTAAAAAAAAGTATATATAAAATCACACAGAAACTACTGGAAGCCAAAGATAAAGAGGAAAAATATTAAAAGGTGTATCACACACAGGAGAACAACGATAAGAATAACCTCCTTGGAGCCAGCACTGTGGTGCAGTGGGTTAAAGCCCCAGCCTACAGCACCAGCATTCCATATGGGCGCCAGTTCGAGTCCCAGCTGCTCCACTTCCAATCCAACTCTCTGCTGTGGCCTGGGAAAGCAGTAGAAGATGGCCCAAGTCCTTGGGCCCCTGCACCCACGTGGGAGACTACAAGAATCTCCTGGCTCCTGGCTTTGGATCAGCGCAGCTCCGGCCATTACTGCCAACTGGGGAGTGAACCATCAGATAGAAGACCTCTCTCTCTCTCTCTCTCTGCTTCTTCTCTCTCTGTGTAACTCTTTCAAATAAATAAATAAATCTTTTTTTTTAAAAAAAAAGACATATCTAAAGTTTTAAAAGAAAAGTAATCAACATAGAATTCTATATCCAGCAAAAAAAATAGTCCTTTAAAAATGAAGATTTGGCTAGCTAGATAAATGACAAAACAAATGCTTAATAAAATGCTATTTGCAGAATCTAATTGGTGGGTATATGAATGCTCATTACAATTTTTTTAACTTTCCTATATGCTTAAAATCTTTCATAATACAATGTTGAGGGAAAGAATGGGCAAAATAAAGACATTTCCAGGTAAACCACAGCTGGAAGAACCCATCTCAGTGGCCCCACACAGGGCTGCAGCAGCAGGAGCTCCTCTGGGAAACTGTCAGGCTGCACATCCCACTGCACCGCTCCGTCTCACGGGGCCACCATTGTGTGGCCCGAGACGCAGGAACAGAACTCTGCTCAGAGCCTCCGACACTCTGCTTTGAAGCTGCAGCCCCCACTTACCTGCGAGGTAGCCCTTCACCTTCAGGTAGCCCACGGTCAGCCTGAGGATGGACAGCTTGTCCAGCCGGGTGCACACGTCCTCGGGGAAGGGCAGCAAGCTGGTGAGTTTGTTCAGCTCCTGATTCAGCCGGTCCCGGTGCCTTTTGGAAGGATTGGACCTGGCTCCCTCCAGAGATGGTGCTTTAGGACTTGGGGGGAAAGAGCACGGTGGTCACTGCCCCTCCTTCCTCTGCAACTTCACTCTTATTTCACCCCCAGGTTCCAACACTGGCCCGGCACTGTGGGCCCAAGCCCTGGTGTCCGGCCTCAGTTCTGCCTGTGCAGAAAGTGCCTCCTGTGGGGCCCATCCCCCTGCCTCTGCTTACCCATCTACCCAAGGCTGCTCCTCTGTCTTTATGCTTACAGGCTTCCCCAAATTCCACAATTCCCACAGACAACCAAAAGAATAGCCACTGGGTGCCGGTGCCCTGCTCTGGCCAGGAGGAGGGGTGGCCACTGCTGAAGATACTTCTCTCCTCTGCCTCCAGGGTGCAGCACACAGAGCAGGGCACATGTAGGACAGTGAATATTTGGAAGACAAGCGCTCTACTCCACCAATTTTTTCAGAGATGAAAAATGAATGAAGCAGTTTCTGCCTCATTTATAAATGGCACTGAAAGTTCCTTGCCTTCAAGGATGCTGTGCAGGAAACATCACTCTGGTGGGTACACAGTAGGTGCTCAATGCATGTGCACCTTTTATACTAGTAGAAAAAAGAAAACAAATAAAAACCCAAAACAGCACTTCCAGCTAGGAGGCAACACTCTAGGCTGTGAACCCAAGAAAAGGAACTTCAAGAACCAGTTTGACATCTTTGGACCCCACACAAGGGGTACAGAAGGGCCAGGGAAGCAGAGCTGTGACACAACTCCTCCTCTTTTCTCTGCCTGACTGCCCAGGAAAACCACAGACGGGACCATGCCAGAGACAGCCGTCCAGAGCTCCGAGAGCTGCCTGAGGGAGTGAGGGGGCACCCAGCACCCTGCTGCTCACCAAGCACCCCGGGGCCACAAGGAGGCTGCTGCCAGCTTCCCGCTTCCAGTGCCGGGACTCCAGCAAGGAAGTCAGGGGCTACAGAGTGCCGGGGCTCAAATTCAAGTTCAGAGTGGGATGGCAGAGAGGTGGCTTTCAGGCGAGGCTGACTCAACCCCATCCAGTGGCAGGGTGGGGGCCTGGCTCACACGGCACCTTGAACAGGGTGCCCTGGGCTGACGGCACTGGTGGCGGGTGCTAGAGGCCCACTCAGCTCCACACACACCCCCAGGCCTGTTTCATAGCAGTTCCTGCAGAATTTTTTTTTTTTTTTTTTTTTTTTTTTTACAGGCAGAGTTAGTGAGAGAGAGACAGAGAGAAAGGTCTTCCTTCCTTTGGTTCACCCCACAAATGGCTGTTACCGCCGGTGCGCTGCGCCGATCCAAAGCCAGGAGCCAGGTACTTATCCTGGTCTCCCATGCGGGTGCAGGGCCCAAGCACTTGGGCCACCCTCCACTGCACTCCTGGGCCACAGCGGAGAGCTGGACTGGAAGAGGAGCAACTGGGACAGAATGCGATGCCCCAACCGGAACTAGAACCCGGTGTGCCGGCGCCACAGGCGGAGGATTAGCCTACTGAGCCGAGGCGCCTGCAGTTCCTGCAGATTTAACAAATGATTCCTCAGCCCCCAAGTGCTCTCAAGTCGGGTACAGCTGCCAGTGCCCGAATTCCTTCAAAAACGTCATGCACATGTTTACACCCCTCAGCGACCCAGCAAAGCAGAAGGCCCCACATTTCACAGCGTGGGGCTTCACAGCCGACACAGAGGAAGCAGGCTCCCGCAGGCGCCTGGTGAGCTGTGGGCAGGGCTGTGGGCTGCGCTGCTCCATTCACTCCCTTCACTCGGCGTCCAGCAGCCTCCCCTGCCTCCCACTACCCGGCCACCGCCCAGACAACCACCCACAAGGAAGGGCTGGGTTTGGGTCCAAAGCAAGTGTGGCTCTGCCAGGTGAGCTCTCATCACCCAGCCTCCCAGCTTCAGCTGGGAATCTGAGTCATAAAAGCCCACATCGAACCAAACAAAACAGCACAGCTGGTGGGACGCTGAGAACCAGGGCAGAGCTTTCGCAAATGGGAGCTGACTCCTAACGGGCCGCTCACCACTCAGCTCGGTCCCCAACAGCCAGAACTGCCCCGACATCACAGCTGGCGCGAGCTGGGCTCCCTCCCGACACCCAGGCTGTGACCTGTATGCAAACCTGCACGACTGCCGAGCACCCCCAAGCTCTCGGTCCTGAAATGGGAGCGGCCAGTGCTCCCCAAAGACAGGGTGGAGTCTGGTAGCGGAGACGGCTGCTGGCGGCACAGGTGTGCAGCGGGGAGGGCTACTGTGGGATCTAGGGACACAGGTGTGCAGCCGGGACCGACTGAGGGCCGCCGCACGCAGAGCCGCGCCCGGGCGACCTGCGTGCGCTGTGAAGCGGCCGGGGCCCTGCGCCAGCGCCGGTTGAGAACGCATGGACATCTCGGTTACAAGACAGGCAGGCAGCTCCCTCCGAACGCCCGACACCCCAACGACCTCCGATCTCAAACGTCTTCCCCACCTCCGGCCTGGAAAAGCCACTTCTCCCGGTGCCGCGGCTCTGGGATCCGCCGCCTGCCGGTGGGTTTCACGGCGTCTCCACACCGGGGTAAAACGCACAACTCGCACAGCACCCCGCCCCGCCCCGCAGCTCCTGCAGCCGCGGGGCCGCCCGCCCCGGACGATATGACGCCGCTCTGTGCGTCGCGGTTCTCTCCTCGCACTACTTGCTTCTAATCAAACGAAATGAGCACACTCTTGGACGCGGGCCTCCTCCCGCACCGCAGACCCAGCGCTCCATCGGCTCCCGGCTTCCAGGGCCCGCGGCCGCGCCCGGGGATTGGGGGGAGGGGTCTCCGCGGCCCCTGGTCTAACCGCAACCGCGGCGCAGTCGCAGCCCCGGGTGCAGCGGACAGAACAAACCCCCGGATCCGGCGCCCGCTCACGAGTCCCCGCAGCCCTGCCCAGCCCGACCCCCGGATCCGGACCCCGCTCGTGAGTCCCCGCAGCCCTACCCAGCCCGACCCCGGGATCCTGACCCCGCTCCCATGTCCCTGCAGCCCTGCCCAGCCCGACCCCTGGATCCGGCGCCCGCTCACGAGTCCTCCAGCCCTACCCAGCCCGACCCCTGGATCCGGCGCCCGCTCACGAGTCCCCCAGCCCTGCCCAGCCCGACCCCTGGATCCGGCGCCCGCTCGCGAGTCCCCGCAGCCCTACCCAGCCCGACCCCCGGATCCGGACCCCGCTCGCGAGTCCCCCAGCCCTGCCCAGCCCGACCCCTGGATCCGGCGCCCGCTCGCGAGTCCCCGCAGCCCTGCCCAGCCCGACCCCCGGATCCGGACCCCGCTCGCGAGTCCCCGCAGCCCTGCCCAGCCCGACCCCTGGATCCGGACCCCGCTCCCATGTCCTTGCAGCCCTGCCCAGCCCGACCCCCGGATCCTGACCCCGCTCGCGAGTCCCCCAGCCCAGTCCAGCCCGACCCCGGGATCCGGACCCCGCTCGCGAGTCCCTGCAGCCCAGTCCAGCCCAACCCGGCACAGCCCGGGGGGCAGCCCCGGGCGCCTGGCGCTCCGCCTGGGTCCTCCGTATGGGCCGACCCGGGCCCGAACAGGGCCTTGACCTCACGGTCAAAGTTTAAAACACACACACACGCAAAACCCAAAACCCAATACCAAAACCCAATACCCAGCAGCGGTTCGCCGGCGGACGGGGGCTTTTAAGACGAATCCATCCAGTGGGCCAACTCCGCGTTCGGTGCCTTGACGGACCTCCCCCGGCCCCAGCCACGCGCCGGACCCCCGCCCGCGTACCTTCTCCGCACCGGCTTCTTCCTCTTCCTCGCCGCGTACTTGCCCGCGGCGGGCAGCATGGTGGCTGCAGCGGCCGCCTCCCCTGCCGGCCGCACAAAGGGCGCGGACGCGGGCTGGTCGTCCAGGGCTGCGGGGTCGCCGCCCCGCCCGGAGGTGCCTGCCGGGAGCGGACCACACGCGGGGCTGCGGCCAGAGGATCCCGGCCCGGATCCCCGCGCGCCGAGGCACCGCCCCCTGCGCCTGCCCAGACCTCCGGAGGGGCTGCGGCGACCTCCTCCCGGCCGGGGCGTGCCAGGGGCCTGGGGGTCGGTGTCGCACTTCCGCCTGCAGGGACCGAGACCTGCGAGCTCCCCACCCCCGGGCCCCCAGCCCAGCCCCGCGCGCCTCACCCCGGCGCGGTGCTCCTTCCCGGTAGGCGCTCGCCCCTGGGCCGGCTCGGAACCACAGCGCCTCCGCGGACCAGGACGGCCGCCGGGAGGTGTTTCGCGTCCAGCAGCCGGCGGCGCCGGCGGTGCCCGCCTGGCGCCCGGGGTCGCCTCGGGCGAGGGTCTATACCGGAACCGGAGCTGGCGGTGGCTTCCGTGGGTGTGGGCGGCGGAGGCTGCCGCTCACCTGGGCCG
The DNA here is from genome assembly GCF_964237555.1 of Oryctolagus cuniculus. NCBI lineage: Eukaryota > Metazoa > Chordata > Mammalia > Lagomorpha > Leporidae > Oryctolagus > Oryctolagus cuniculus. The sequence continues at coordinate 97,709 of NC_091435.1, read as the reverse complement.
CCAAGGTTGGGTCGCCCGGGCCCGGGCGTGGCTCGGGGTGTGAGACCAGAGGCGCCTTTATTCTCACGGCGTCGCAGCGTTCGCACAGCCGAAACCGCCGAGTCCCGGTCGCCCGGACGCACGTGGATTCTCCGACCCGAGGGGACAGGGCACGGAGGCCCCGCGAGCCGCAGTGCCGCTGTCCGAGCCCAGGAGTTGGCCGGGGTCCCTCTCCCGCTCTGCTCCGGGCTGGAGACACCCCCCCCCCCCCCCCCCCCGCCCCGGCGCCCGATCCCCGAGCCGAGCAGCTCCAAGTTCTTCACGGTTTTCTCTGAGAATTGAAAACGCCTGCAGTCCCCGCGGCCGCGTCCCGGAACAGTGCGGGGACCTCTCCCTTCCTTCTCCTGCGTTCCCAGAAGCGTGGCCGCTGGGTCCTCGGGGGGCATCCGTGCGTGGGGTTTAAGGGGACCTGGTGGTTGTGTCACCGGAGATGGCTGCCCTGGGGCGCTGGGCTCAGGAAAGAACTCGGACCTGAGAGAGAGCAGCCCGGGTTCGTGGGGCAGGGCGTCCATCAGGACGGAATCTGCGGGAGACTGCTCGGTCCTTCACGAAGGGAAGGGGAGGTTGCGCGGTCTGATGGGGAGAGCGCTCGGGGGAACCCAGAGAGCAGGTGTTCGGACGGGGCTTTGGGAATGGGTCCAGTGCTTGCCGCCAATTCTCCTTCCCTCCCTGTCCTGGACAGAGGGCCTGTAAAACTCCTCCCCGGGTTTCACTGCTGGGGTTATCAGTGGGGAGTCCGCTTTCCCGAGGGTGCTTCCTGGGGGAGGCTGTGAGGTTTTATTGCACGATCAGAGTGGCCGCTGGTGCCTGGCAGGGAGGATTCTCCTGGGGGAAGGCCTGGACCACCCGTACGTTTCCCGGGGTGTGGGCGGGACTTTGTGGGGAGAACACTGGGCCGCTTCCCTGAGTTCCTTCTCAGCAAACTGTGTTTTCCTTAGTCCCCTCACACACATGTCCCACCCCACAGTTGTGCTGACTTTCGGTCCCACCAGCAGTATGTAAGGGTTCCCTGTCTCCCCGTCCTCTCCAGCATGCGTTCCGGCTCGTCTAAGCTTAGCCGGGTGATTACTGGAGGCCGGGAATTGGGGAGGTTGGACAGCAGGTAGCAGAACATAGAAGGAGACGGTGCTGGTGGTCCCCAGTGGGGCGACTGCAGACGGCAGTGTTGTACACATTGCACTGAGACCTGGCAAGAGGGGCTGGCAGGCTCCAAACAGAGAAAGGTGGGGAGGGGGAGATGCTGAGTTGCTCTCCCTGCCGCTCGTCAGTGTTTCTGTTCCCCCTCTGTCTGCTCCATGTCTGCCTCACTGCCATGTGGCTTAGGGGTGGGCAGTGTGGTGGGCTGGGTCGGGGTGGCCTCAGCTTTTTGCTTTGGCTTGGAGCCAGAGGGGAAGCTGGGCCAGAGCTGTGGGTTAAAGTCACACAGACAAGGGCAGAAGCCGTGCAGAGTTCAGAGGAACGGAACCCTGGTTCCAGCCAGGAAACCTCGGCAGGCGTCACGCCAGCACTGGGGAGCGGCCGTCTTGGGCTCCCTTCTCTTTTTTTGCTGATTGCTGGTTCCTCTCCTTGATTAGATTATGATCGTTTTATTTGCCTGGAGCAGAGGTTGCAAGTGCACGGCATCCCCAGACCCTCGACTTGTAGAGTGACCCATGCGGATCTGACTGGTCCATCTCCTTCCAGAAGAGGGGTGCTCTCGCGATGGGAGGAGGGGCTGTCATGTGTGATGAGTGCCGTCATCTAGGGAATTTTTGCTGAGGAAGGGGCCCTACATGTGTGCATGCAAGCATGCAGGGCCCAGGGCAGTACCATAGTGGAATGTGTGATATTTTTTGTTTGCTGCTGTCCAAGTGTGTAGGGATTTCAAAAAAAAATTTTGAAGTACCCTTGTGGTAGTTTCCTATCACTGTTGTAACAAATTACCACCAACTGGGCAGCCTGAAACCACACACAATACTCTTCTCACAGTCCCAAGCGTCACAAGCCCGGTGTTGGTCATACTGCTGCTGTCTACAGACTCTAGGTGAGAACCCATTTCCAGTTCAGGTTGTTGGCAGAATCCAGCTCCCTGTGGCTGGAGGACTCAGGTTCCAGTCTCCCTGATGGATACCAGCCAGGGCCGTGCTGGGCACCTCGAGGCCACCTGTGCTGGGCACCTTGAGTGAGGCCGCCTGTGCCACTCCTCCTCCCATCTCCATTCAGGTCCCTCACAGGTGCCTCCTTTTTTTCCCTGGACTCCTCTCCTTGGGTCAGAACCTCTTGGGTAGTCCCTGGCAGTGTCCCTGTTTTAAGGTCAGCTAACAAGGCAAACCCAGTCCCGTGTGTGTCATGTAATGTAACACACAGGGCATCAGAGTGTAATGCTCGGGGCCACTCTTCCACCTGCGCTGAGGACTGCGTCTGCTCTGTCTGTTCACTTGCTAAGCAGTTCCCCAGAGCAGTGGGCTCACTAAGCACTATTCTGCCTCACTGGCCAGTTTCTTTATTCTCACTTTGAGAAGTAATGACTTGAACAGCTTTTTCTTTATTCATAAGTTGATGCTTTAAACTTGATTTTTGTGTGTTAATTTTGTATCATGAGACATTGTTGAACTCACTTATTATAATAGCCGAAAAATTCCCATCTTCGGGAAGCACAAAGAACCAAAATTAAATGCAACTGCAAAAGGATCTTGCTGGGGCTGGCGCTGTGGCGCCGTGGGTTACAGTCCTGGCCTGAAACGATGGTATCCCAGCTCTCTGCTGGAAGATGACCCAGGTCCTTGGGCCCCTGTACTCATGTGGGAGACCTGGAAGAAGCTCCTGGCTCCTGGCTTCGGATGGGCGCAGCTCCGGCTGTTGCGGCCATCTGGGGAGTGAACCAGCAGATGGAAGACCCCTCTCTCTCTCTTTCTATCTCTCTCTGTCTCTATCTCTCTCTGCAACTCTGTCTTTCAAATAAATAAAATAAATCTTAAAGAAAAATACTCGTTAAGGCACATCACAATCAAGTTGTCTCTGGGTCTGCAGGCCCGGTGGAGTTTCTGCCTCTGTCTGGTCTTGCAGGGGGTGTGGAGCTTTGTCCTCAGACCCGGTCTTTCCTCTGTGTCTCTGATTTCTGTGATGGATAATAAATCTATACAAGGACACTCTCATTGCTAGATTTTTAAAACTTTTTTTTATAAAAAAGGTTTTTTTATTTGAAAGAGTTACATGAAAGAGAAACAGAGGCAGAGAGAGACAGAGGGAGAGGTCTTCCTTCTGCTGGTTCACTCCCCAATTGGCCACAACGGCCAGAGCTGTGCCAATCCAAAGCCAGGAGCCAAGAGCTTCTTCCGGGTCTTGCACACAGATGCAGGGACAAGGACTTGTGCCATCTTCTACTGCTTTCCCAGGCCATAGCAGAGAGCTGGATCAGAAGTGGAGCAGCTGGGACTGGAACCGGCACCCATATGGGATGGTGGCACTGCAGGTAACAAAAAGCTAATACAGAAAAATTGGTACCAGAAGTGGTACTCTTAACTACACCTGAGTATGGGAGGAGACTTTGGAATTTATTTAGTGGAAAAGACTGGAAGAGTTTTCAGGAGCAGGGTAGAGAAAGCCCAGAATGCTGTAAGCAGCGAGTCATGGGCAACTGCTGTGAGGGTGCAGAGAACCAGAATGCTGATGTAAATGTGGACATTAAAGGCTGTGATGATGGAATTTTAGATGGAAATGAGGATTCCATCAGGAATTTCAGCAAAGAACTGAGAGCTGAGAGAAATACACCTGGTAGAACAAGCAGGTGTCTCAGAAAGGAGCTAAACATGCGGTCTGTATTCAGACTGGGGCTAATAAGGGGAGGGGGTCCAGATCTTCCTGTCATTTTTCCTACCCCGTCCCACCTTCTCCTGGACAAAGAGTTTGCTGGGTGTGAAATAGGTAAAATTCTTGCCAAGGTTTTATTGCCCAGTGTTAGACTGGGTGGTCCACTTGGTGCTGGGCAGAGGATTCTCCTGGAGTGACTTTCTTGGGGGAAAGGCTGGGTAAAGTCATGGAGCACAGGCAGGACTTTGTAGCAGCTTCCAAGGCTGCTTCTGACGCTGCTCCATTCCTGTCTGGGGGTGCTTGTTTTCCTTTGCCCCCTCTCTCACCCAGAGGCTAACCTTTATGTTCCTACCTAACAGGTTCACCTTCATGGGACATAGAGACCACAGGAAGATCTGTTAAGGCAGTCCCCATAAAAATCTTCCTGAGACCAAACGCTGGAAGAGGGTGTTAGAGAAATCTGAGGTGGGAAGACTCCCTTCGTTCAAACAGGCACCAGAGATGGTGGAGGATCGAAGCAGATTATTTCATCAGTGGGCTCAGCTGGAATCACTTCCCAAGTACTGAGCCACAATCCCAAGTTTCTTACAATATTTATAGGTCCATTGGCATCATACCTTAGCTGTTATAGCATTGGTGGGTTAAACTTTCAGCCTATGTGAATTAGGTCCACACTTCCAATGGTTGGTGGGCGTGGTATGTTTGTAAAAGTGATACCAGGGGCAGATTTATTACGACAGATTTATGACTGGAGTTTGTTGGAGAACTTAGGACTTCTTCCCTCCCTAGACAAGATAACGGTGAGCAGCTGCTTCACTAGTTAATTGTGAGCAGCCACTTTTCAAGGTCTGTGTTGGGAGGAGGGGTCTGCTTTTCTTTCTTTGTCTCTGGTTGCTGCTGTATTTCCTCTACAAGGGAGTATCTCTAAAACCCGAGGCCCTCAATGTGGCCTTAACCAATGTGTCTTCCACACATTTCCTTTCACAAATTTAGCAAAAACTATGAATCTTGAGTTATCCTGTGGTTAGTCTAACGACTTTTAATGTTTGCCTAAGAATTTCAGGACCCACTGTCTTCCCTGACCTCCCAGAACTACTGTTTCTCCTTTAAAAGTGCTCCTGATAGCTTGTGGCTTGGGGAAGAGCATGTTTGGGACCAGAGTACACCCTCCTCTCGGTGACCACTCTGGTAAACATCGTATCTCATGCTCGGGCTCTGCAGGGGTCCAGCACTGAACAGCTCAGACCTAATTTATTCCAGTAACATTAGGGGTATTCAACCCTTAACAGATACATTCCTAAAACATGGGCTGCTCAAGCCTTGCCAGTTCCGGTACATTACTCCAAGTCTTCCAGGATAAAAACCAAATCGGGAATACAGATTTGTGCAAGATTTAAGGAGTTAATGAAGTGGTAATCCCTGTTCACCAGACTGTCCCAAGTCCACATGAAGTGGGGGAAGTGCGGCTTAATTTTTATTCCAGACCTTTGCCTTGAATAAAGAATTCTTGATGCTGTCATATGTAAATTTTATTCAGAACATGAGAAAGTGAACACACATGTGAGTACAGGTGGAGAAGAGGTGGGGGGGGGGCCCTCAGCACCTACTCCAGTCCTGGTCAGTGCAGAGAAACAGGTCTTCCCAGCTGTCGGCCTCTTTTATGAGGTTAGAAAGGGAGTGGCTATTTACATGGCGTCTCCCCACACAGGTCCTCTTTTATGAGGTTAGAAAGGGAGTGGCTATTTACATGGCGTCTCCCCACACAGGTCCTCTTTTATGAGGTTAGAAAGGGAGTGGCTATTTACATGGCGTCTCCCCACACAGGTCCCAGATGAAGGATACATCCTGGGAAGGGGGCTGTTTGACAAGCAGGCAGATAGGGTTATACATGGAGTGGGGGTGATGGCTTCCAGGTACCTCCAGCTCTGATCTACCAAGCTAGCTACCTGCCTTATCCCATATCAGAAGCATGAGGATGCATTTTTGGTAAGAATTGTTAACAAAGAAAAGATTTTTTATTAAATAAAGGCATTTGAAATAAAACATTTGTCTTAAAGGAGAATGTCTGGATTACCCTAAACTGAAAAGGAAAGGGCATAAAACCCTGCAGTTGTTTAAGTAACTCACAGATAGTCTGAGTGAGTCACAGGTTTGAGAAGGATAAATCTTATTAAAAAATTTTGTGTGTGTGAGAAAGTTGTGTATAATTTTTAAAATATTATTTATGTTTTCTCAAAATTGAGCAATATCAAAAGTACACTGACATAAAGCTGGTATTTGGTCCTTTGTGTTAAAGCAACAAGGTTTTTTTTTTTTATAGATTTATTATTTGAAAGAGTTAGAGAGAAGAACAGAGATAAATCTTCCATCTGCTGGTTCTCTCCCCAGTAGCTGTAATGGGCGGAGCTGGGATGGTCTGAAGCCAGGATCCAGGAGCTTCTTCCTGTGGGTGCAGAGGTCCAAGGACTTGGGCCATCCTCTGCTGCTTTCCCAAGTGTGTTAGCAGTGAGCTGGATTGGAAGTGGAGCAGCCGGTACACGAACCAATGTCCATAAGGGATGCCGGCGCTACAGTCGGTGGTCTAACTCCTTCCCACAATGCTGTCCCCAAGATTTCTGTTAGTGGGGCCAGTGCTGTGGCATAGCGGGTAAAGCCACACTGCCTGCACTGCCAGCATCCCATATAGGTGCCAGTTCAAGTCCCGGCTGCTCCACTTCTTTTTTTTTTTTTTTACCACAGAGTTAGACAGTGAGAGAGTTATAGACAGTGAGAGAGAGAGACAGAAAGGTCTTCCTTTTCTGGTGGTTCACCCTCCCCCCACAAATGGCCGCTACAGCCGGTGCGCTGCACTGATCTGAAGCCAGGAGCCAGGTGCTTCCTCCTGGTCTCCCATGTGGGTGCAGGGCCCAAGCGTCTGGGCCATCCTCCACTGCCTTCCCGGGCCACAGCAGAGAGCTGGACTGGAAGAGGGGCAACCGGGACAGAATCCGGTGCCCCAACCGGGACTAGAACCCGGGGTGCCGTTGCCGCAGGCGGAGGATTAGCCTAGGGAGCTGCGGCGCTGGCCTTCTCCACTTCTGATCTAGCTCTCTGCTATGCCCTGGGAAAGCAATAGAAGATGGCCCCTGCATCCGTGTGCGTAGAACTGGAGGAAGCTCCTGGCTCCTGGCTTTGGATCGGCACAGATCTGGCTATTGTGGCCAATTGGGGAGTGAACCAGCGGATGGAAGACCTCTCTCTCTGCCTCTCCTCTTTCTGTGTAATTCTGACTTTCAAATAAATAAATAAATCTTTAAGAAAATTTCCTGTTAGTAAAATTTTGAAAGAACTTTTGATCTTTTAATCTTTAAATTTGTTTTTTTCTTTAATTCTTTAACCATCTCCTGGACTATAGTTTCTCGTTTTTACAGCTTCTGTGTAATTAGTGATTGTCTTCCTCAACTTTAAAAAATTATTTATTTGAAAGGCAGAATGACAGAGAGGTGTAGGGGGAAGGACATACACACACACACACACACACACACAACATCCACTGGTAAATTCCTTAAACACCTGCAACAGCTGAGGCTGGGCCAGGCCAAAGCCAGGAGCCAGGAACTCCAGCCAGGTCTTCCACATGAGTGGCAGGAACCCATGTACTTGGGTCATCATCTGCTGCCTCCCAGGTCCAGCCTCAGGAAGCTGGATCACAAGCAGAGTAACTAGGACCCAAACCAGGCACTCCAACATGGGATACAGGTGTCCTAAGCAGCAGCTTAATCTGCTGCACCACAGTGGCTACCCCTCAACTTTACAGTCCACTCTAGTTCTGAGTAAAAGACATGATATTAGGGGCCGGTGCTGTGGCGCAGCAGGTTAATGCCCTGGCCTGAGGCACCGGCATCCCATATGGGCGCTGGTTCTGGTCCTGGCTGCTCCTCTTCCAATCCAGCTCTCCGCTGTGGCCTGGGATGGCAGTGGAGGATGGCCCAGGTCCATAGGCCCCTGCACCCACATGCTCCTGGCTTTAGATCGGCGCAGCTCTGGCCATTACAGCCATCTGGGGAGTGAACCAGCAGATGGAAGACCTCTCTCTCTACCTTTCTCTATAACTCTGTCTTTCAAATAAATAAAATAAATCTTTTTAAAAAAAGACATGACACTAAAAATGTTTATATTAGAAGCCTAGGATAACAGGATGAATTGACTTTTTTTTTTTTTTTTTTTTTTTTTGAGAGGCAGAGAGAGTGAGACAGAGACATATTTCCCATCCATGGGTTCAATCCCCAAATGGCCACTACAGCCAGATTCGGGTCAGACAGAAGCCATGAGCTACGAACTCCATCCAAGTCTCCCAAACAGTCTTCTGCCTCTCCAGGCTCATTATCAGGCCGCTGGATCAGAAATGAAGCAGCCAGGATTTGAACCAGCACTTTGATATGGGGTGCTGGTGAAGAGTTAAAATTGTATATGTATGGGTGTCAAAAGTTAAGCTTAAGCTTACAGGTTTAAACCTTCCTGGTGCAGCTGTGAAAATAAGACAGAGTAAAGTAGCACCTTGACAGTAGGGACTCCATTTTGGAGCACTTGAGACTGCATTCTGGGAAAGCAACCCCCCCACCGTGAGACTCTGGTCTGAAACTATGATCTCAAATAGTCGGACAATAGCAGTGCACTACACCACCCTTGGCAACGCACAAAAACCCCCTAGCATGATTGCTCAAGCTTAAAAGTAGAAAGGTTGCACCTGGGTTACCTGGGCTAATAATGAAGATGTGATTTGTCTATGTCTTAAAATCATAATTGCTGATTGTAAGATTTTAGCAACCGCTTAGCAACCGTGTATTCTCTCCCTCCTCCCGATTTTGCGGTTTTTGCCTTTATAAACCCTATGCTGTAGTTCCTCACTGCTCCTCTGTCCTTGTCAGAGGGCCCCAACATGTTGGAGCAATAAATTTAACCCTTTGCTGGTTGCATGAGAGAAAAAGTCTCTTGGAGTCGTTCCTCGGGCGGTGGGCTTTTTTTTAGACCCTAACACTGGTGTCACAAGTAACTTAAAATGGCTTAAACTGCTGCACCACAACACCAGTCCCTAAATTCTTTATTCCTGGCTTTTCTTGGTGTATTTAAATTGTTCCATATAATCAGATGATTTCATGTGTTTTTATTGTTTTAAATAGTTAACTATTCTTTTTTTTCAAAAAAGATTTATTTATTTGAAAGGAAGAGTTAGAGAAAGAGAGAGAGAGAGAGAGAGAGAGAGAGAGAGAGACTTCCACTCACTAGTTCACTCCTCAAATGGTTGCAACAGCCAGGGCTGGGCCAGGTTGAAGCCAGGAGCCAAGAGCTAGCCTCATCTGGATCTCCCACATGGTTGGCAGGAGCCCAAATACTTGGGCCATCTTCAGATGCTTTACCAGGTGCATTAGCAAGGAGCTTGATTGGAAGTGGAGCAACCAAGATTGAACCAGGGCTTATATGGGATGCTGGTGATGCAGAGGGTGGTTTAACCCACTGAACCACAGTGCAAGACCCATGAGTTAGGTATCTTATTCAAAATTTTCTTGTTTATAGTCTTTTCTAAATGCTATGTACTCATAACCTTGAACACATATTATCCCAGTGTTTAACTAAATTCAAGTACTTTTCCATCGGGTTTGGCTTTCCCATTACCTGGAAGACTTTCTATAAGGATAAACAAGCACATATAACTCTAGAGACCTCTACTGAAGTAGTTTCCAAGATCAAAGAAAATGCATATATTCCCAGTATATCAAGTTCTTTTAAAGGCAATGGGGTTGAAGTTAGAACTCACTACGGCCCACCACAAAAGCTTACATGGATATCCATATGTCCCCATGACAGATGTGGGGCTGGCAGAGGGTACAACAACATGAGCAGAAGAGATGGCTTTCAGAGGATGAGGTGCAGTGCTTATGGTGTAGGCTACGGAGGCTATGATCATTATGAGAGCTATGATGTTAACTATGGATCTGGTCAGATAGATTTGGAAGACTTTGGTTCCTGTTTTTCAGGAATGTGTGATCATGGATATGACGCTGGTGGCTCTACTTTTCAAAGTACAACAGGGTACTGTGTACACATTCAGGGATTGCCTTACAGAGCAACTGAGGATGACTTAAATTTCTCTTACCTTTCAACCCTGTGAGAATTCACATTAAAGTTGGTCCCAATGGTAGAGTAACTTGGTGAAGCAGATGTTGAGTTCGCAACTCATGATGGTGCTGTGGCAGCTATGTCAAAAAGACAAAGCAAATATGCAACACAGATGTGTAGAGCTCTGCCTGAACGCTACAGCAGGAGCAAGTAGTGGTGCTTATGGTAGTCAAATGATACTGGAGACCTGGTCTTGTCAGATCAGTCCATTTATGGTGACCCAGACAGCCAGCAACTGAGTGGAGGTTACAGAGGGCACAGCAGAGCAGTGTGCATGTACTCAGTAGCTTAGAGCCATGAACAGCAGCAACTACACAGTGGAAGCTGTGTGTCAATGGGCGTAAATGGAATGGGAGGAGTGTTTGTCATGTCCAGTATGAGTGGTGGATGATGAATATAATATAATCCTGATCGCTGAGTGTTGGCCAACTTTTTTATAGAGAAAATACAACTTGAGATTAACAGTTTTTACAATACAAGCTTGTGATTTGTGCTTATTCTGTAGGCGGAAATCAAGATTGTTTTAAAGACATAAAGTTCGGCCGGCGCCGCGGCTCACTAGGCTAATCCTCCACCTTGCGGCGCCGGCACACTGGGTTCTAGTCCTGGTCAGGGCGCCGGATTCTGTCCCGGTTGCCCCTCTTCCAGGCCAGCTCTCTGCTGTGGCCAGAGAGTGCAGTGGAGGATGGCCCAAGTACTTGGGCCGTGCACCCCATGGGAGAACAGGATAAGTACCTGGCTCCTGCCATCGGATCAGCGCGGTGCGCCGGCCGCGGCAGCCATTGGAGGGTGAACCAACAGCAAAGGAAGACCTTTCTCTCTCTCACTGTCCACTCTGCCTGTCAAAAAAAAAAAAAAAAAAAAAAAAAAGACATAAAGTTCAGTATTTTTGAACATGAGTCACCTGGGATACAACAGCAAAGTTTACTGTCTACCTGCTAAACAATTTTCAGCTTTTCTCAGGTTAGCTACATTGTAAACAGTAAGCATATTTAGGTTAAAGCAACTGAATTATGTTAAATGTCACTCTTATACTACATTGCATTAAACATTGGATACATGTTGAAACTTTTTTGTTTATGGTAAAGCTTCAATATGGGAGTTGTATCTAGAATTACAAGTGAAAACTTTGGCATGTTTCTTAACCATAGTTTCATTTAATAACTTGTAAGGCATGTAAATTTAAGTTTTTTCTTCCCTGGGTTAATGGGGAAACATCTGGGGCACAATATCAATATTTTGGTATTGGTGAGGCTTTGATTTAAATCTTTGATTGTATTCTGTCTTAGAAAAGCAAGGCCAGGTCATGAACTCCCACCACGCTCCCACCCAGCCCACAGCAACCCTAACCCTGGAGCCTCCCCTTCTCCTTCAGCGATGAGCAGCAGGAGCTCCGTGGAACCCGCGTGTGGACCTTCTGGCCTAGTTCGGATTTTGTTTTTTGCAGAAACCAGCAAGGGGAGGATGAAGTTCAAGTTCACCTCTCAGAAAATAATTAAGGATTTGTTATATATGTTGATGAATAAGTAGACATGGGCTTTTATATCCGCAATAAAATTATAAAAACTGAAAAAGAAAATAAAGCTAGCGGCAGTTATCAAGTACTCCACCCACAGTCGAACAGCACTGTTCCAGATACGAATGCGTCCAGCGAAGAATCAGGATTCCACGCACTTAACTCGCGGAAGACATTATTTCCCACTACTCAGGTAATTCGGCAATCCGGCTCCCTGCTGGCTGAGGGGGCGCAAGGACTTTTGGGAAATGTAGTTTCGACTCACAAGATCACCGCACAGGCTCATGGGACGGCCCTCCCAGTTCTTTCTGCGCATGCGCCGCCCTGCCTCCTTCCGCCTTGTTGTCTGCCTCCCTGAAGTTGTCCCGCGCAGCTCCTGTTTGCTGGTGTTCCCGGGTCACTGGGGTTCTGCTCCGTGTTCGTAGAGGTTGGTGCGGGAGTGGAAGAGGGGCCCCACGGACGTCGGAGGACTGGGAGCCGGCGGGAGCCCCATGTGGTGGGAGCAGAGACGTCCTGGGGTCTTGGCGGCGGATGCTGACGTGCAGGTGCGGCCTTTGGCCCCGGCAGCGTGGGAGGACGCCCACTGGGGTCGGGGCTAGGGAAGGGGTCGCTCCGGTAGCGCCTCCGCTGATGGCCGTGTCGGGGGACGCTCCGGAGCTGTGAGACCCGGGCGGCCCCCTCGGGAGGGCCGCGGGCGGGAACTGGCAGGAGTGTGACGTGCGGCCGCCGGGCTGCTTCCAAGGTTGCCTCCCCGTCTGTCGTCCTCGTGGACGCCCCCCCGCCCCGCTATCCTCGCGGACGTCCCCCCCCCCCCCCGCATCGTCCTCGTGGACATCCCACCCTGTCATCCTCGCGGACGTCCCCCCTCTGCCATCTTCGTGGAGTCCCCCCCACTCCGCTATCCTCGCGGACGTCCCCCCCCCCCCCATCGTCCTCGTGGACATCCCACCCCGCCATCCTCGCGGACATCCCGCCCGCCTGACATCCCGCCCGCCTGACATCCTCGTGGACATCCCGCTCGCCCGCCATCCTCGCTGACGTCCCCCGACCCCCGGTCATCCTCGGGGACATCCCGCTCGCCCGCCATCCTCGCTGACGTCCCCCACCCCCCGGTCATCCTCGGGGACATCCCGCCCGCCCATCATCCTCGCGGACGTCCCCCTCTGGTCTGTTGGTCTCCACACGTGCCGGCTGGCCTGCGCCTGGTGTTGGCGGGGCTGGTCTGGGCAGCTCCTGGCCAGTGGTGCCCGGGATCACAAGTGAGAGGTTGGCCGTCTCATTTCTGGAAGACGGCCTCACTCCCGGTCAGTGGCTTGTGCTGGCCCTCGCTGCGCCCCATGTCCCTGTCAGGCAAGTCCTGGCTTCTTGACAAGATAACAGGCTAATTCCAGCGGGCAGATACTGTTCAAAACTGCGCATCAAGTCTGCGGATGGTCACTGCAATGCAAAGGCCAGGCAGGGCTGCTGCAGGAGAGGACGTGAGAGCCTGGATCTGGAGCCTGTCCCTGTACAGCCTGTGTGGCAAACCTGGAGTCACAAGAGACACACTTGGTGAAATTCAGGTGTATGAGAGCAAGCGATGTTCTAGTGGGAACACTAATACAGAATCCTGTGTGGTACAATAGTTAATATCATCCAAGGGTTTTTCTATTAGGTTAATTTTAGTGACAGCATTCTGTTTCTTCCTTTGATGTACAGTAATATAGTTGAACAATGATCCTTAAAATTTTTTCATAGTAACACTAATTATTTTACAAAATCACTAACAAATAATTGTTTTAGTTGACCCAGTGATAACTGGCGTTTAACCTCCACCAGGTACAATTATGAGTGCTCTTTAAATGAGCTCCTTCCTGTCGCTTCTCCATGTTCCCCAATATGGGCGCCTTTTCCTTGTCCTCTGTTAGTTTCCGTCGTTATCTTGCTTTGCGCAGTAGGATCTAGGAGCAAGCTGGATTTGCAGGTGTGGGAGACCGTCAACCAGTGTAGGCAGCAAAGATTTATTACAACAAATGAAGTACACTTCATAAAGAGAGTGGAAGTGGGCTCAGGAGTTCAGGGGCCACAAAGCAAAAGTACACTCCACAAAATTATAGAAATAGATCTCTGGGAAGAATTCTGGGCCTTGAGTTTAATTTTGGTAGTTAATTTATAGTCTTTTTTTTAGAGAGGGGAGGGAGAGTCGTTACCACGGAGACAGGCCAGAACATTTGGGTGGAGAGACATTGTCAGGAAGACTCCAGGAAGTCCTAGGTAGAGGGATGCTGCTGTCCTGGGTTGAGAGATCACTGAGGACTCCTATGAGCAGGTCTCTGACACAGTGCATTGTTAGTTTCTCGAGATTAGCTTTAGCTGGTCTCTGCCTGGGTTAGTCTTTATCACATGCATGCAGGTAGTCTTTAAGCAAGCTATTCATTCATTCATTCAAAAGGCAGAGTTATAGAGACAGAGAGCTCTTCCAACTGCTGGTTCATTTCCCAGATGGCCACAATGGCCAGGGCTGGGCCAGGCTGAAGCCAGAAGCCTGGAACTCCATCTGGGTCTCCAGCGAGGGTGGCCAGGGCCCAAGCACTCCAGCCATCTTTCACTGTTTTCCTGGGTGCGTTAGCAGGGAACAGGATTGAAAGTGGAGTACTTGGGGCCAGCGCTGTGGCATAGTGGGTAAAGCTGCCGCCTGCAGTACCAGCATCCCATAGAGGTGCCAGTTCTAGTCCTGGCTGCTCCAGTTCCAATCCAGCTCTCTGCTATGGCCTGGGAAAGCAGTGGAAGATGGCCCAAGTCCTTGGGCCTCTGCACCTGCGTGGGAAACCTGAAAGAAGCTCCTGTCTCCTGGCTTCAGATCAGCACAGCTCTGGTCGTTGTGGCCATTTAGGGAGTGAACCAGCAGATGGAAGACCTCTCTCTCTCTCTGCCTCTGCCTCTCTATAACTCTGCCTTTCAAAATTAATATTAAAAAAAAAAAAAAAAAACCAGAAAGTGGAGCACTTAGGACTCAAACTGGTGCTCAAATGGGATGCCAGTGCTGCAGGCAGAGGCTTAACCTGTTGTATCACAGTGCACGCACTTAAGTTAGCTTTTCCAAACTGGCATTTTTTTAAACCAGCAGAACAAGCAATTTTAGTTGTTACAGTAGCCTTTTATATTTACTCTTGTTTTTCTTGGACCTTAGCTACCTCCTGTCTCAAGGCCATTTCTTTCATGACTCCCTTGTTAACCTTCTCTTCCAGGTATAATTATGGAGTCCTCTGTGTTTCCAAGAGCAAAGAGAATGAATACATTTCCTGTAAGTTGTTTGTTTATTCCTCAGCTTGTTTTATATTGTATTTTAGGAGCTTTGTGAAGATTTTACTTAAAATGAAAAGGTAAAAATAAATACAGCATCAGAGAAATGTACATAAACAAGATAAATCTGGCAAGTTGTAAGACATTAGGACTGGGGCCAGCATTGTGGTGTAGGGGTTAGGCCACTGCCTCCAATGCTGCCATCCAATGTGAATGCCAGTTTGGGTCCTGCTTGTTCCACTTCTGGTACAGCTTCCTGCTGTAGAGCCTGGGAAGGCCATGCAAGATGTCCCCAGTACTTGGTTCTTGCCACCTGGTGGGAGACCCTGATGGAGTTCCAGGCTCCTGGCTTTGGCCTGGTCCAGCCCTGGCCATTGCAGCCATTTGGAGAGTGAATTAGCAGGTGG
The DNA here is from genome assembly GCF_964237555.1 of Oryctolagus cuniculus. NCBI lineage: Eukaryota > Metazoa > Chordata > Mammalia > Lagomorpha > Leporidae > Oryctolagus > Oryctolagus cuniculus. The sequence continues at coordinate 82,520 of NC_091435.1, read as the reverse complement.
GCATTCTCTCTCTCTCTCTGTCTCCTCCATCTCTGTGATTCTGCCTTTCGAATAAATAGCTCAGTCATAAACAAGAGAGACATTAGGGTCATCTCAGTTGAGTACAGATTGATCTCTGATATTTCTGATCATTGCAAAAAGACATTTGCTGCATCATTGAAGTTGATCTGAAGAGGAGAGCTTGCTAAGTTCCCATGGGATTTGTGCCTCTATAGTCACATAAATGATGTAGTGAACAGTGTTTTTTGTTTTTGTTTGTTTGTTTTTTAGGATTCATTTATTTATTTGAAAGAGTTACACAGAGAGAGGAGAGGCAGAGAGAGAGAGAGAGAGAGAGAGAGAGAGAGGTCTTCTATCCGCTGGTTCACTCTCTGGTTGGCTGCAACGGCCAGAGGTGCACCCATCCAAAGTCAGGAGCCAGGAGCTTCCTTCAGGTCTCCTACATGGGTGCAGGGGTCTAAGGACTTGGGCCATTTTCTAATGCTTTCCCAAGCCATAGCAGAGAGCTGGATCAGAAGTGGAGTAGCCGGAACTCGAACTGGCGCCCATATGGGATGCCAGCACTTCAGGCGGCGGCTTTACCTGCTCCACCACAGCGCCAGTCTCGTGAACAGTGTTTTAGTGTCAGCCTGGGAATAAACATTCAGCATTCTGCAGTGGTAACAATGATCTAGTGCTAAAACACAAGTTGGTTAGTGTGTTTGTGGCATTGCTAAAATGGTCTGGTCCTGATAGCTTTTAGATAGAACCAGGGATGTGTGGAGAGAGAATCCACTGTAGGTCATGATTTTCCATGCATTTCTTTCAGCTTCTCTGTGCAGTTGGTGCCACAAGCAGTACAACGTTTTGTTTTGTTTTTTTTTTTCAGGCAAATATTTCCATTGCTTATTTGTGCTTTTATCTCTTCAGTGTAGTCTTAATTAAATTCTTGAAAGTTTGCTAGTAGCTTTGATTATAATCTAGTTTTCCTAACTTACTCTTCCGTTCTGTTTGTAACTACTGTCCATGATCTTCTGGAAATTCTGTTAGTCCCTGAGGGTTTCTTTTCCTTTTCCATGAACTCCTCTATGTTTCTTCTCTTTAACACGATTCATCCCAAGTGTTCCTGTTCTTCCCACTCTGCAGTTTTGCCCTCTCTGCTCTGATACTCCTGTTTATCTCCATGTGGACCTCTTCCCTAGCTTTAAGACCATCCATTCAACTCCCTCTTTAGTGCTTCCTTGTTACTGTCCAAAAGGCACTTAGAGCTCTGTAAATCCAAAATGGAAATCACATCCTTCAATTTTCACTTATACTCATGTATGGCATTCCTTCCAGGAAGCATTGGCCCAAACTACTAAAATGGGATTTCTCCTGGACTCCTCCCTCCCTTTTATGTTTACTCTCAACTGGTGTCAAATCTTGATGGGGGCTGGTGCTGTGGCATAGCTAGTAAACCCGCCTCCTTCAGTGCTGGCATATGGGCGCTAGTTCGAGTCCCAGCTGATCCACTTCTGATCTAGCTCTCTGCTATGGCCTGGGAAAGCAGTAGAAGATGACCCAAGTCCTTGGGCCCCTGCACCAGTGTGGGAGACCTGGAAGAAGCTCCTGGCTCCTGGTTTCGGATGGGCACAGCTCCGGCCATTGTGGCCAACTGGGGAGTGAACCAGCAGATGGAAGACCTCTCTCTGCCTCTCCTTCTCTCTCTCTGTAACTCTTACTTTCAGATAAATAATAAATTAATTAATAAATTAATTAATAAATGAATGCTACAAAATGATCTGGTAATAACTTCTCTCTGCTTTTGTCTTTAAGAAAACCATCTTTAAGAAAAATAAAAAACTTGATGCTTTTTATGGCTACATTCAGCAATTATAAAGGAGGAAGAGCTATTAATACTCAAGACCATTTTTATTTTAATTTAATTTTTAAAAAAGATTTATTTATTTTACTTGAAAGTTACTCTCCAGGGGCTGGTGCTGTGGCACAGTGGTTTAAAGCTCTGGCCTGAAGTGCAGGCATCCCATATGGGTGCTGGTTCAAGACCCGGCTGCTCCTCTTCCAATCCAGCTCTCTGCTATGGCCTGGGAAGGCAGTGGAAGTTGGCCCAAGTCCTTGGGCCCCTGCACGCACATGGGAGACTTCTGGCTCCTGGCTTCGGATCGGCGCAGCTCCAGCCATTGTGGCCACCTGGAGAATGAACCAGTGGATGGAAGACCTCTCTTCTCTGTCTCTACCTCTCTGTAGCTCTTTCAAATAAATAAAATAAATCTTAACAACAACAACAAAGTCACTCTCCGAATGTCTGCAACAACTCCTAGCTGTTGTTAATCTAGGAGTCTGGAATATATATTTCAGGTCTCTCACATGGGTGGCAGGAACCCATTAACTTGGGGCCATCACCACTTTCTTGCAGCATTAGTAGGAAGCTGGAGTCAGGAGCTAGAGCTAGGTGTGGAACTCAGGTATTGTGATGTGGGATATGGGCATCTTAATGTGTCTTGCTTGGGCCTAATACATTTATTTTTATATCATTCTCTAAGTACCTGAAAATATTTACGATAGCTTAGGCACCTTGTCTATTACAATGTATAGGTTGACTTTCTAGTGATTTTTTCTGGAGTATGAGTCACATTTTCCTCTTTATTGCATGTGTAGTGATTGTGAATCCTGGCCGGATATCGTAAATCACATGTTACAGAGTGTGGATATTACTTTATTCCTCTGAAGAATGATTTTTGTTCTACAGGGAGGTTCATTGGCTGGGTTCAAATTCCAGACTGTTCCTGCAGTGATGATTAGTCAATTCTTCAGCCTCCAGTGGCAGCTTTTATTGATCTTAATTCTCTGTGACCTGATGTGTAGTTAAGTAATCACCCAACAATTTTGGTGTGTTTTATATGCAAATTGAGTGTCTTAAATTCTTTTGCTTCTTCCTTTCCATGACTTATCACCCCACCCCCAGTTTCTGGTTATCTTCTTAGCCTTGAACTTTGTCTTCTAATGTCCTGAACCAGTGAAACTACAGCTTTTACTTCCTTGATTGTGTGCTGACTGGAGAATGTCCTTTAGTACAATGCCAAAAATTTGTGTTTGTTTTTCTCTCTTTTTTAAAAAAAGTTTTATTTATTTGAAAGGCAGAGAGAAAGAGATCTTTCCTGAATTGGTTCATTCCCCAAATGGCTGCAATGGCCAGAACTGGTCCAAGCCAAAGCCAGGAGCTCAGAGCTCCATCTGAGTCTCCCACTTGGGGTCAAGTCCTTAGGCCATCCTTCCACTGTTTTCCAAGGCACCTTAGCAGGGAGCTGGATCAGAAGTGGAGCAGTCAGGACTTGAACTGGTGCTCCAGTGTGGAATGCTGGCATTGCAAGTGTCATCTTAGCTCACCGTGCCACACCACCAGCTTCTGTGAATTTGTCCTTTAAGAGTTCCTTTAATCCAGTTTCTGCCTTTTATTCTATGTTCTCCAGGTCCTCAGAAGGTTGTGCTATAAATTTTGTTCAAATTTCATAATTGTTTTTCTGTAGAGGATTCAAATGACCAGACATTTTGTCATTTCCATGATACTTTTGTTTGTTATAAAATTTGTGTTCTCTTATTGCTTATATCTTTATCCATAATTTATTTTCTCTACTATGGATTATTGCTTCAGATATTTAAGTCTTATTTTTTTTAAAAGATTTTTTATTTATTTGTTTGACAGGTAGAGTTACAGACAGAGAGGGAGAGACAGAGAGAAAGGTTTTCCATCTGCTGGTTCACTCCCCAGATGGCCACAATGGCTGGAACAAGTTTTTCTTTGTTTTTTAATATTTATTTTATTTATTTGAAAGAGTTACAGAGAGAGGTAGAGAGAGAGAGAGAGAGAGAGAGAGAGGTCTTCCAGCTGCTGGTTCACTCCCCAAATGGCCTCATCAGCCAGAGCTGTACCTATCTGAAGCTTCTTCTGGGTCTTCCATGTGGGTACAGGGGCTCAAGGACCTGGGCTGTCTTACTGCTTTCCCAGGCTATAGCAGAGAGATAGATTGGAAGTGGAGCAGCTAGGACTTGAACTAGTGCCCATATGGCATGCCGGCACTTCAGGTGGCAGCTTTACTTGTTATACCGCATGCTGCCCCACACCTGCATTTTATAAACCACACAATACTTTGTTACTATCTTGCTTCAATTGGCCAATGACTTTTTAAAGAGTTTCAAAATAAGAGCAAAATATCTTTTTGCTCTCATGATTAACTGTTTCCAGTGTTCATCTATATTGATCCAGATTTCTGTTTGTTCTGTTTTTGCTTTTCTTTTTTGACACTGTGATCGTGGTATGCCTTGATATGATTGTTTTCCTTTCTGCCCTTTTTTTTGGTTTATAAAATGTAACTATAAAATGTATGACATGCATGGTATGTGTGTTTGAAGCGGGAAATCTGTTTAAGAAACTAGTGCAATCAGATAAGGTGATAGTTTATGGTGGTTTGTCAAAGAGCAGTTAGAGTACGTACAGTAAGGATGGGTCCAATGAAGGGTGTATTTTGAGGACAGAACCACTAGGATGATCATGTTTGCCTATTGCTTCACAAAACAATGTCTTGTAAAACTTAGACTCCTCAAATCTATTAGATGAAAGACTGTATAACAGGTTAATTTTAATTTGTATTTCTTATTTTTTGACATTTTGAACATCTTTTCATACTTTTCAAAAGAGCCTCACTTTTCCCCTGACATACAGATGAATTTCATGTTTTTTCCTTTTTTTTTTTTTTTTTTTTTTTGACAGAGTTAGAGAGAGACAGAGAGAAAGGTCTTCCTTCCATTGGTTCATGCCCCAAATGGCTGCCACGGCCGGTGCTGCGCCAATCCGAAGCCAGGAGCCAGGTGCCTCCTCCTGGTCTCCCATATGGGTGCAGGGCCCAAGCAGCTGGGCGATTCTCATCATTCTTTATTTTTCCTTTTGGTCTTTCTGAGCAATTGAAACAAAGCCAACTTTTTCCATTTAAAGGTTTTAACAGTGGTTTTCATTTTTATAACTTTCATTTGTTAATCACCATGGGGTTGAATGTTACCACTCTTGGTTCCCAAAGCATATTTTTCTGGAAGATGAAACCTTGTCAACCTTAAACAATGAAAGAAAATGAGAAATGCTATGAATTTTATGACCCTACATAAACCCGAATTTCTCATAGTTCCCTATTTCCTTTCTCACTGTCTTTTTTTCTTCCTCCAATATTTATTTGAGAGAACTTCCATCTGCTGGTTTGCTCCCCCAAATACCTGCAACAGCCAGGGCTGGGCTAGGGCAAGAAGCAGGAATGGAACACACTGCAGATCTCCCAAGTTGGTGACAGAACTGAATTCAGTGAGACAGCACTGCTCCTTCCAGTGTCTTCTAGCAGGAAGCTGGAGTCAGGAGCCTGAGGTAGAAATCAAACGCAAGCCAAGTGTTTAAACGGCTAGGCTGATTGCCTGCTTCTATGCCTTTTGTCTTTATGCTTGCAATCAGCCTTTTTTATTCAATGATTGCATATAGTACTTTACCAAATGCAATGAATAGTACCTGAGATATAGTACTGCCCTTATGTTTTTCCGTTTTAAGTGAGGTAAACATTCCTTGACTTAGTAAGCAGTATTTAGGTTATGTATATAAAGATACCACAGGTAATCATTACTTACATACCAGGGGCTTCAGAGCTTTATGGAAGGGCAGACATTGGGCCTGGTGATTAAGATGCCTGCATCCCATATCAGAGTACCTGGTTTGGAGTTCTGATTCCACTGTGTATCCCACCTTCCTGTTTTGTGACTCGGAGCTGATGTGTTGAGCAGAAATGTGCTGTTACAGGTGTTGATGTCATTTGAGGATGTGGCTGTGGACTTCACCTGTGAGGAGTGGCAAGTCCTGGATGATGCCCAGAGGAACCTGTACAGGGAAGTGATGCAGGACACCTACAGAAGCCTGTTGTCCCTAGGTGAGCAAAATTCCTTCTAACTCCTACGTGGAGTACTTTCTTCTTCTTTGACAAAGGAAAGAACCTTTTATGTGGTTTAATGTTATCTTGGTGTAAGATTCTAGCCTGTGAAAAATGTGATTATAAACACTAGTGAAAGGTTCAAATTGCTTCTTTCATTGCACAGCTCCTGAAGCCAAGCTGTTGTCATTCTTCAGAGGACCTGGCTGAGAAGTTTTGTGAAGTCCTACAATATTTCCCATTAACAGGGTTCTGCATCACCAAACCTGAGGTGATCTGCAGATTGGAGCAAGGAGCAGAGCCATGGACAGATGAATCCCCAACACAGAGCTTCCCAGGTTAGTCGGTAACAATGGGCAGGGAGGCTGGGAGAGGGGCAGCTTAGCAGAAACTGGCTGTGTTGGGCTGTTTTCACCAATTTTCCTCCCAAGCCCCAGCTCTGAGGATAGTTGGTTTTGTGTATCGGGCACAGGTATTATGCAGTTTCTAGGGAAGGCTGTCACCTGTTCATCCATCTTTGTTGTTCTTGCTGCCATTGAATATTTTCTTAGATTTTTCTTGGATTATTGTCTTAAGTCCTCAGTTGTCCTTTTCTTCATTTTTATACCCTTTTCCTTCAAGCATTTATGTAGTTCAATGCTTGTTAATTAGGCAGCTCACAGGCACTGTTCTTTTTATTTGTAGTTGGCAATAGTAGTGAAACCAATTTGTCATCTTTTAAAGATGGTTGATTCTCTTTACAGTAAAAAACAAAACATATATGTGGTAGCAAGATGAGAGAATGAAAAAATGGGTTCTGTTCTTTTAGGAAGAGTGCAGGGAAGACAGTTTTATAGAAAGATCATTACTTTGGGTTAGACATGACAGTCTGCAGATTTTGCTGTGCAATTATAGGGTATATAAAATCCAGAATAGATAGTATACATCACTGTTGGAAATAAACATTTGAGAATTGGCAGCTTAAAGGTGGTACAGTCATACTTGCAGAGGAGGACTCCTGGGAGGCTGGTAAAACAGAGAAGAGTTCCAGGAGCAAGTCTTGTCTGCCATGACGTCAGAAGTCATGAAGCTAACTAAGCAGGAGCTAGCAAAGGAGCAGTAAAGTGAGTGTTCCTGTACTGAGGAGGAAAGCCTGGAGATCCTGGGTCCCGAGGTCAAGTGAACTGGTGCTTTCATGTTGAAGGGCTCATACTTATTTTGAAGTGGAGGTTGAGTCAGCATTATCCCTTTCTCTTTTTCAAAATTACTCTAAAACAACAAAGACATAAGAAATGCATAGGAGAATCAGTTTTCTGTGAAAGTAGAGGACAACTGAAACTCCAGCACAGAAAACAAAAGCCTTCTGGTGCAATTGATTAATTTTAATGTGTATTTTCATCTGTTTGAAAGGCAGAGCAACACAGAGAGAGAGAGAGAAAGCACGATCTTCCATCTGTTCTTTCACTGCCTAAATGCCTGCAGCAGCCAAGGCTGGGCCATGGTGAAGCCAGGAGCCAGGAATTCCATGTGGATCTCCTATGTAGATGACAGGGGCCTAGACACTGGAGATGTCATCAACTGCATAAGAGAATATACAAACGGGAAAAAAAGCATGAATGTATTGAATGTGGGAAAGCTTATCACCACAGATGAGCCTTCATCATACATTGGAGATCTCACACAGGGGAAAGACCTTTTGAATGTGATTTTTGTGGGAAAGCCTTCTCCAGACATTTCAACCTTAAGAAACATCAGAAAATGCACACAAGGGAAAACCGTCATGAGTGTGCCAAGAGTTTGTGCATGGAAGGAGACCTCACTTTCCATCAGAGAACTCACACAGAGGAATAACCTTATAAATGTGATGAATGTGGAAAAACGTTCTCCAAGAAGGGAGGCCTCACGTTCCATTAGAGAACACACACAGGGGAACAGCCTTACAAATGTGATGAATGTGGAAGAACCTTCACCAGGAAGGGAGACCTCAGTTTCCATCAGCGAACTCACATAGGGGAAAAAGCTTATGTGTGTAGTTGCTGTCAAAAGCCCTTTTACTGGAAGTCACATCTCATTGCACATCAGAGAACTCACACAGGGGAGAAGCCTTAGGAGTGTAATATTTGTGGACAGGCCTTTTACCGAAAGACAGACATCAAGCATCACGGAACACAAAAGGGGGGAAGGCATTATGAATGTAATGAATGTGGAAAAGTCTTTTGCAAGCAGATACATTTCAGGACACATCAGAGGACTCACACAGGTGAGAAAACATAGTATGGAGAATTGCTGCAAATTCACCTCAACAGGCATCAGTCCTCACAGAGGAAAAACCTTATGGACATAATGACTGTGGAAGAGCTTTGCCGGGACCCACATTTCATCAAGTGTAGAGGAACTCACACAGGGGAATTAGCCCTGGATGGCTGAGACAGGCTATGTGTTCTGGAAATTCTACCTCTTGGACATGCATCCTATGTTTTCAGCCTCCTTGTTCTGTGGGTAGGATCATGTCACTGAGCTCTGCTTTCACTTTTTTTATTTGTGGAAATAAACATTCAGTCTGTAACACCTGCCTGTTTGAAATAACATCTTAATCATCAATCAGATTATTTGGAACAGATTTTTTTGTGTGTCCTTTTTCTTCCTTGTCACATTCTGGTACAGGCCACTTATGTGACCACCTGAATACCACATGACTCTCATGGGCCTGTCGTGTCCAGCACATCCAGTGCTGCATGATGAGTGTTTCTTCCAGGATGGGGATACAGTGACCTCAGAGATTGTGATCATCATAGTCCTGTTTTCATATGGGCCTGGAGCTGCCCACACTACTATAAGTCTGTTCTTAGGGTGAAGAGGGGTTATGAGAAATGTCCTGGGGTTTAAAGTCTGGGTAGTCTCCCCATGGCTGATACTGTGCCAGTGTTTGTTTTATTTTGCTTACACTCTGTTGAGGTGGGTTACTCTTTTTTTTTTTTAATTTTTATTTTTTGACAGGCAGAGTGGATAGTGAGAGAGAGAGAGAGAGAGAAAGGTCTTCCTTTGCCGTTGGTTCACCCTCCAATGGCCGCCGCGGCTAGCGCACTGCGGCCGGCGCACTGCGCTGATCCGATGGCAGGAGCCAGGTACTTATCCTGGTCTCCCATGGGGTGCAGGGCCCAAGCACCTGGGCCATCCTCCACTGTACTCCCTGGCCACAGCAGAGAGCTGGCCTGGAAGAGGGGCAACCGGGACAGAATCCGGCGCCCCGACCGGGACTAGAACCCGGTGTGCCGGCACCGCAAGGTGGAGGATTAGCCTAGTGAGCTGCGGCACCAGCCTAGAGGTAGTTACTCTTGTTTATAACTTGAGTACCAACTGTGACTCCCTTTTTTATTTCACTAAGCCTTTTGCAGACAAAATATAATCTTGAATATTATGGTAGCTTTAGATTCCCTTTGATATCTTTTTTGTTATGCCACCTCATTTTGATCCTTTGTTTTATTTAAGGTGTTTGACTTTAGTTTACACATCCACAATCCCCTTCCTGAATTCTTAGTTATTTTGACTATCTTCAGATCTCAGTGGTATCCACTTGGATGGACACTTCCTCCAGGTGGTGGTACCATTGCTAAGTGACCTGGCAGCAAACACAGTGGCAGGCACTTCAGCTGCAGCTGCTCTTCTCTGACCTGCCACCCTGGGGACAGGCCTGCAGGTCACCCTTGCTACCCCTAGGGGATAGCCCCTTTGGCCTTGGCTATTCCCCCTCTTTCAAACACTAATCATAATAGGCAGACTTTAAATACAGATTAGAAGGGTATTTGTATGTTTCTGGTTAGCCAGTCAAAATAACCATACTTATTCCTAACAGTTGATTTTAAGGCAAAAAGGATTTTTAGACATGGGGCAAATCTATGCTGATAAAAGGATCAGTGTGTCACAATGATGATGCAATTCTGAATGTGCACCTCAGAAACTGACCTTTTATAAAGTGAAAATTGATAAAGGAGTAGACAAATCCATGATCATAGGGGAGTGGGATGTAGAAAATAGAGTTAAGAATTGGTTGGGGGAAAGAACATAATAATTAGCACCGAATGCTGATTACCTCATGCAGAGGACTTAGGGACTAGGTAGGGAACGTACATAATTCATTAAGTACAAGTACCAACAGTGACTGAACTTGGGCCAGGTTTTCGGGAAATGGTCCGTGTTTCAGGGATACGGTTTTAGGGTTGGGATCAGGAGCAAAGGTTAGGATTAAGGTTTTTAGGGTGAAGTTAGGGTCTGGGTATAGGGTTTAGGATCTAGGGTTTAAAGTTTTAGCATTAGGGTGTTAAGTAATGGTTCTTGTGGCTGGGGTTTAGGGGTAGGGTGTCAGTGAGATTTAGGATAAGGTGTAGAGTTGGAATTAGGGGTAGGGATTATCATTAGAGTTAGTGGACTGGGGTTAGGGTTTGGCTTGGGATTTTAGGCTTTTTAGGATAGGGTAAGGGATTGCGTGAAGGGTCAAGGTTTAGTGGTTGGGATTAGGGTTTGAGATGTAGAGAGAGGGTTTTATCAGGGCTAAGTTTGGGGTTAGGGTTTAGGGTCAGGGTAGGATTAGGGTATTTAGGTTGGGATTTAGGGTGAAGCTTAGGGTTTAGTTTTAGAGGGTTAGGTTTAAAGGTTGGGTTAAGATTAAGGGTTAGGGCTAGTGTTAGGGGTTAGGGTTAGGAGTAGATTTAGTTTTGAGTTTACTAGTGGGGTTAAGGTGAGAAGTTAGGATTGTAGTCAGGGTGGGGTTAAGGTTACTACTGGGTTACGGCTAGGATTTTAGGGTTAGGATTTAGGCATTTAGGCTTAGTGCTATGATGGGGTTAGGTTTTAGAGTTTGAATTTTAGGATGATTAATGTTGAGGCTAGGATTGGGTTAGAGTTAGGGCTGGGGGTTAGTACTAAGGCTAGTGGTTAGGACTGGGGATTGGGTTAGGTGGGGGGCTGGGATTGGAATTGAGTTTAGGGTTAGGAGTTAGGATCAGGGTTGGATTAAGGGTAAGTTTGGGGCCGGCGCCACGGCTCACTAGGCTAATCCTCCACCTTGCGGTGCTGGCACACCAGGTTCTAGTCCCAGTCGGGGTGCCAGATTCTGTCCCGGTTGCCCCTCTTCCAGGCCAGCTCTCTGCTGTGGCCAGGGAGTGCAGTGGAGGATGGCCCAGGTGCTTGGGCCCTGCACCCCATGGGAGACCAGGATAAGCACCTGGCTCCTGGCTTTGGATCAGTGCGGTGCGCCGGCCACGGCGGCCATTGGAGGGTGAACCAACGGCAAAGGAAGACCTTTCTCCCTGTCTCTCTCTCTCACTGTCCACTCTGCCTGTCAAAAAAAAAAAAAAAAAAAAAAAAAAAGGTAGGTTTGGGATTAGGGGTTCAGGTAATGGTAGAGTAATGGCTAGGGTTAAAATTAGGGTTAGAATTTATGGTTAGGGATATGATTAGGATTAGTGTTTAGGGCTAGGCTTAGGTTAGGTTTAGGGTTCTTACAGTTAGGCTTTTGGCTTTAGGGCTAGGGGTGTGGTTTTAGGGAAGGTGTGGGAGTGAAGGTTGAGTTTTAATGGTTAGTTAGGGTAAGGGTTAGAGTTAGGTTTGGGGTTTCAGGGTTAGGATTAGAGCTTATGTTAGGCTAGAGTAAGGGTTAGGGGTTTGGGCTTAGGCTGAAGCTAGGGCTAGGTTAAGGAAGTTGGGGTAGTGGTAGGGTTAAGGATAGAGTTGTGTTTGGGGTTAGGGTTATGGCTGGGTTACAGTTAGTGTTAATGGTAGGGTTAGGGTACGGGGTAGGGGTGGGGCTGGTGTTAGGACTATATCTAAGGCTAGAGTTAGGGTGTCTGGTTAGAGTTTTGGGCTTCGACTAAGGCTAGAGGTAGGTTTGGTGTTAGGGATAGGCTGAGGGCAAGGGTTAAGCATTAGGATAGCATTAGAGTTATGGTTAAGGTATGGGTTAGGGTTGAGTTTTAGGTTTAGGGTTTTAGGGTAAGGGCTAGGGGCTAGTGATACCAATTGGGGTTAGGATTAAGGCATGGGTTATGGTCAGAATTTAGGGTTAGGGTTTAGAAATTAGGCTTAGTGTTAGGGTTAGAACTAAAGTGTAGGGTTTAGGACTGAGGGACTGAGGTTAGGGTTTTTGTTAGGTTAGGTTTAGGGTTTGGGCTGGGGTTTTAGCATTAGTGTGGTTGGGGTTAGGGCTAGGGTTTAGGGTTATGGCTATGGCTAGGAATAGGGTGGAGGTAGAGTTAGGGTTGGGAGCAAGGTTAGGGTTAAATGTTAGAGCTAGGGATTAGAGTTAGTGTTCGTGTTACAGCTATGTCTAGGAATGGGGTTTGGAATTAGGCTCAATGTTAGGGTTAAGGTTTTAGGTGTAGGGTTTAAGGATGAGGGTTGGCTATGGCTAGGTGTTAGGTTTGTCTAGGGCTAGACTTTTGATAGGGTTAGGATTGTTACAGTTAGGGTTAAGGTTTTGCTTTAGGCTTAGAGCTAAGCTTAGAAATATGCATAGGGTTAATTGTGGGGTTAGTGTTAGGGGTAGAGTTTGGGTAGGATTTTTGGTAGGGGTAGGCTTAAGGCATAGGGATGGAACATGGTAAGTGTTGAGGGTTTAGTGTTACTGGCTAGAATTAGTTATGGGGTTTTAGGGTTTGGGTTAGGGGTTGGTGTGGTTGGGACTAGGGGCAGGACCTTGGGGTGAGCTTAGGGGTAGTGGCAGGGTTGGAGTGAGGTAGTGGTTATGGAAGGGTCAGGGCTAGAGCTTTGTTTAGGGTGGTTAGGGTTTAGAGTTAGGGATTTGGTGAGGGTTGTCTTTGGGTTGGGTGATAGCAATTTAGAGAGTTAAGGGTTATGGTAGCATTAGAGTTATAACTGGGCCTGGGGCTGATGTTGGTGTTGGATTAGGAGAAATTGCTAGGGGTTAGGATTAGGGTTTGGGTTGACTTTGGGTTATGCTAGGAGTAGACATATGGTTAGAGGTAGAGGTATGTTTAGGGTTAAGGCTAGGTGTTGGGATTAGTGCTACGGTTATAGAGTTTTAAGGTTAGGGTTAGAGTTTCATGGTTAGGATTTTAGGGTTGGGGTTAGGTTTAGGGATTGTACTAGGCTTAGTGTGGTTAGGGTTAAGGGTTAAGATTTAGACTTCAGGGCTGTGGGTAGGCTGTGGGGTAAACTTAAGGGTAGGGATAGGTGTATGGTTAGGATAAGTATTAAGGGTAGGATGAGGGTAGAATGAGGTCTGAGTCTAAGGTTTAGGATAGAGTTAGCATTAGGGTTAAGGTTAGGGTTGTGTTTTAGTATTTCTTTTTTAGGGTTGGGGTTTGGGTTTGGGGTTCAGGTAGGGCTTATGCTACAAGCTAGGCCTATAATTAACAAAAGTTATGGGTAGTTTTAGGGTTGGGACTAGGAGTTAGGGTTAAGGTTGTTATGGTTAGGGTTTACATTAGGATTCGGGTTAGGGAATAGGATAAATTTAGGGGTACAGTTAGTGGTAAGGTCAAGACAAGGGCAATGGCTAGGGTAGCATTAATGTTTGGGTTAGTTTAGGGTTACAGGTTAGGGTTTTTAGGGTTAGGAGTTAAGACTAGGATTTGGAATTAGGAATGGGACTAGGGGTAGGTTTAGGGGTAAGGTTAAGGATTCGAGATAGAATTAGGGTTAGGAGTCAGGCTTAGGGCAAGGGCTAGGATTTTAGCATGGTGGTTAGGGTTATGGTTGGGGTTGTTAGTGTTGTGTGGGTTAGGTATTAGTGGTAGGTGTAGGGTTAGAGGTAGTGCTCTGGTTAGGGTTAATAATAGGGGTTAGGGTTAGTCATAGTGGTAGGGGTCTGGTTAGCAGTAGGGTTTAGAGTAAAGATTTAGTGGTTACATTTAGCGTAAGGGTTTTAGGATTAAGGTTAGGGTTTTAGGATTAAGTTTAGGTTTTAGGATTATATTTAGTGTTTTTAGGATTGTTGTCATTAGGGTTGATAGGATTAGGGTTAGTTATAGGCCTAGGGGCTAAGGTTAAGGATAAGGTTAGTGCCAGGGCTAGGGTTTAGGGTTTAGAATTAGGTTAGGTTGAGGAGTAGGGTAAGGCTGATGTTTAAGATTAGGACTGGCTGGCGCCACGGCTCACTTGGCTAATCCTCCACCTGCAGTGCTGGCACCCCGGGTTCTAGTCCTGGTTGCTCCTCTTCCAGTCCAGCTCTCTGCTGTGGTCCGGGAAGGCAGTGGAGGATGGCACAAGTGCTTGGGCCCTGCACCCACATGGGAGACCAGGAGGAAGCACCTGGTTCCTGGCTTCAAATCAGCGCAGTGTGCCAGCTGTAGTGGCCATTTGGGGGGTGAACCGACAGGAAAGGAAGACTTTCTCTCTCTCTCTCTCTCTCTCTCTCTCTCTCTCTCTCTCTCTCTCTCTCTAACTCTGCCTGTTAAAAAAAGATTAGGACTAATGCTATGGGTTAGCAGTTAGGGTTAGGGTTATTGTTAGGGTTAAGTTTAAGTGTCTGTGCATGTTTACTGGGACACCAGCATCTATGTGTGTTGTTTCCTTGGGGAAACCAGGGTCTGTGCATGTACTGTTCTGTTTTCTGGGAGTCCAGATTCTGTGTATATGTGCTGTTCGCGTGCTGTTTCCTGGGAGGCCAGGGGCTGGGTGCATTGTTTCTGGAAGACCACTGTCTGCAATTTGCTAGTTCCTGTGAGGGTGAGGTCTGGAAGGGTGCTGTTTCCTGGGAAGCCAGTGTCTGTGTGTTTCCCGAAATGCCAGATTCTATATATGTGTTGTTTCCTGGAAGGCCAGGGTGTGCATGTACTGTTTCCTGGGAGATCAGGGCCTATGCATGTGTTGCTTCCTGTGAGGCCAGGGTTCTTGCATGTATTATTACCTGGGAGGCCAGTATATTTCCTGGGATTTTGTATTCTGTATGTGTGCCATTTCCTGGGAGACCAGAGTCTGTGCATGTACTGTTTCCTGTGAGGCCAGGGTCAATGTATGTGCTGTTTCTTGGGAGACCGGGGTCTGTGCATGAGTTGTTTCCTGGGAGATCAGGATCTATGCATGAGCTGTTTCCTAGAAGACCAGGGTGTGTATACGTGCTATTTTCTGAGAGCCCAGAGTTTGTGTGTTTGCTGTTTTCTTGGAGGCTAGGTCTGTATATGTGTTGATTCATGGGAGGTCAGTTTTATGTGCGGGCTGTATCCTGGGAGATCACAGTCTATGTGTGTGTGATTTCCTGGAAGGCCAGGGTCTGAGCATCTGTTTTTTCCTCTGAGGTCAGGTCTGTACATGGGTTGTTTCCTGGGAGGTCAGGGCCCATGTGTCTGCTGTGTACTGGGAGTCCAGGTTTTGTATATGTGCTGTATCCTGGGAGGCCAGGGTTCGAGTTTCCTGAGAGGCCAGAGACTGTGCATGTGTGCATGTGTTGTATCCTGCACTTAGAGGGCATGGTTTATGGAGGTGCTGTTACGTGGGAGGCCAGAGTATATGTGTGTGTTGTTACCTGGGTGCCAGGGTCTGTGTGTGTGTTGTTTCCTGGGAGGCCAGGGAGTTACGTGTATGTATACTGGGAGGCCAGGGACTGCACACATGGTGTTACCTGGGAGGCCATAGTCCCTGTTTGTGCTGTTTCCTAGGAGGCTATCTTAGTTATCTTATAAATAACGAAAAGAGAAGCACAAAGTTTCCAAACATAAAGTAATGAGGAGGAGATGGAAATGTTAGTGACCCTGATTTGATCAGGGCACCTTGTATGTGTCCTTGTGTCTATGCATGTGGTGTGTCCTTGGAGGCCAGGAACCCTGTGTGTGCAGTTTCCTGGGAGACCAGGGTCTGTGTATATATTCTTTTCTTGGAGGCCACAGTCTATGCATGTGGCGTTTCCAGGGAGGCCAGGCTGTGTGCCTGGGTTGTTTCCTGGGAGGCCAGAGTCCATGCATGTGTTGTTACCTGGAAGGCCAGCATGTCTGTGTGTACGTTTCCTGGGAGGCCAGGGTTCATGTGTGTGGTATTTCCTGGAAGGCCAGGGTCTCTGCATGTGTTTTCTGGGAGGCTGGTCTGACTGTGTATTATTTTCTGGGAGGCTGGGCCTATGCTCATGCTTTTTCCTGGATGGCTGTGGTCTGCCTGTGGGCTTCTTCCTGAGAGGGCAGGATCCATGTGTGTGCTGATTCTCGGTAAGGCAGGGTTATAACCCTTGCTATGTTCCCTATGAATATGGTCTTTTTACTTGTCATTGTTGAGATCTTCATTTTGTGGAGCTTCAAGACTTTGATTATTATGTAAATATAAATGTTATCTCAAAAATTAAGAAAGAACAGAAGGAAGGGAAGAAAGGCAGGGACAGTGGAAGGGAGGAAGGGAAATGTCATATTCTTATATCTATGAACTACATGAAATCTCTGAATTAAAACCACCTTAACATGAGAATTGTGTTGTAATTATCATGCATTTGCTGTGACCCTGAAAATCTAGTGTATTAACAAATTCCTTAAAATATAAAAAATACTATACTGCCAAAGGAGGAAAAACTAATGAAACAGAATAAAGACAGGATTTATAATATAAATCAAAAGAACAAATGTGTATATTGAATTCTTCAGAACTCCTGGTGGAAAAGAGAAAGCTAAAGCAGTAATAACCATGTTTTTTTTTTTAATGCAAAAAAAAACCTTGCAAACTTTCAAAAAGATATAAATTTGAGTGGCTGGCATTGTAGTATAGTGGGTTAAACCACCACCTGAAGTTTGAGTATCCCATATGGACACAGGTTATTGTCCAGCTGCTCCACTTCCTATGTGACTCCCTGATAATGGCCTGGGAAACAGCAGAAGATGGCCCAAGTGCTTGGGCCCCTGAACCCATGTGGGAGACCTGGAAGAAGCTCCTGGCTCCTGACTTAGCCTGGCCCAGCCCTGGCTGTTGTGACCATCTGGGGAGTGAACCAGGTGATGAAAGATTCTCTTTCTTTTTTTTTTCTCTCTCTCTCTCCCTCCCTCCCTCCTTCTTTCTGTAACTCTGGCTGTCAAATAACTCTTTTTAAAGATGATATAAATTTGAATATCTATCTTGTTTAAAAAAACACAAAATTTCATCTAAGCAGGAAAATTAAGTTCAAGATATGTATTATATATCATGATGAGTACATTTAATGATAGTAAAATTTATCCTTTTTAAAATGGAATAGAATGTAGAGTTGGGGAACTATTTCTGAAACATATATCTGATAATGGTCAAGTATCCAGAATATATACATAACTCTTATAGGACAGAAACAAAAGTACAAAATACACAATTAAAGAATGAACAAGAACTTAAAATGGCATTTCTTCTTAGAATATCCATACATTTTCAACAAGTGCATGAAAAGATGTCCAATTAGGGAAATGAAAATCAAAAGCACATGAGGCACCACTTCACACCCAGTTGGAGATTATGAAAAGGGAAAATATTAGAAAGGATGTGAAGACATTAGAACCTCTATATTATGGTGTGAAATATGATGTCTACTATGAAAAATATTTTATCAATTCATCAAAAATTTAATGCACAATTACCTTATGATCCAGTTTTCCCACATCTAGATATATTACCCAAATAATTAAAAACAAAGCCATACATAGCTTAATGAGAATGATATTTGTGTGGATATCATGGTGTGCACCTACACAGACTAAGATGATTACTATGTCACTAGGTGGTGTGGTCTTATGAGGTCACTGTTGTAATCTGCATTCTCATGGCTGGAACATTGTTATGCAGTGCAGGCTGCACTCAAATGTGCACAAAATGAACATGCATAGCCACAGAGCCAGTATTCACCATAGACAAAGGATAGGCATTCCCCAAATGTTCATCAGTGGGTGAGCAGGCGCACTACTTGTGGTGTATCCATAAAAGGGTACTTCAAAAAGCTTGTGGAAGAATGAAGTCAAAGGATGTTTATTTTGCTGCCAAAAATGTTTGAAATCTATGCATAGTTTTTTATAACACTTTCTAAGAACTTTTTGACATCATCTCATACAAGACTATTATTCAGCCATAAAAAATGAATAGAAAAAGCTAATACTCTACAATAAAATGGAAGGAAGGAGAGGGCTGGCACTTGGCCTGGCAGTTAAGATGCCCTTTGGGGTGCCTGGGTTTGTGTCCCTGCTTTGCTCCTGATTCCACTTTCCTGCTAATGCACACCTTGGGAGACAGCAGGTGATGGCTCAAGTTGTGGGGCCCTGCTACCCACATGGGAAACCTAAATTGAGTTCTTCAGTCTTGGCTTTGGCATGTCCCAGCCCTGGATGTTGTGGATATTTGGAGAGTGAACTGGTATAACACAGGAGCTCAGCTCCAGGAAGACCAGGTCTGGATTCAGACAACCAAAGAACAAATGTGGAGCCAACTGAAGATTCAAGCAGGCAAGCACACAAGGAAATCTGCCTCGACTTGGAGCAGCGTGGATGAGTACACACAGAGGGTCTGAAGATCTTACATTTGCTTACAGGCAGCCAAGTCATTACATAGCAGCTTTATATCAACTTCTGGGCTTGCTGCCTTGCAGAATTGTATCAGCTTCTGAGCAGGGAAGCCTAACTTCATTTCCCCAACACTCGTTGGCTCATAATCTACCTGTCAGTTATCTTCCAGGAGATTCCCTGTGGGAGGAGTACGGAATATTGCATGCAAATTCCACAACAGCAAAATAAGCCTCAGCAACAAACTATGAGCATGCAGTGAAGGTCAAACCCCGGTATTGTGACGCCTATGGCTTTGTTTATGTTGTAGAAGATTGCTCTGGCTATTCAAGGTCTCCTGTGCTTCCATATGCATTTCAACATCATTTTTTCTATATCTGAAAAGAATGTGTTTAGAATTTTGATTGGTATTGCATTGAATCTGTAAATTGCTTGCAGAAGAATGGACATTTTAATGATATTGATTCTTCCAATCCATGGACATGGAAGATTTTTCCAATTTTGTATTGTCTTCTCTTTCTTTAATGTTTTGCAATTCTCATCATAGAGATCTTTGACATCCTTGGTTAAATTTATTCCAAGGTATTTGATTTTTTTTAGCTATTGTGAATGGGATTGATTTTAGAAGTTCAATCTTGGGGCCAGCGCTGTGGCGCAGTGGGTTAACGCCCTGTCCTGAAGCACTGGCATCCCATATGGGCGCCGGTTCTAATCCCAGCTGCTCCACTTCTGATCCAGCTCTCTGCTATGGCCTGGAAAAGCAGTAGAAGATGGCCCAAGCCCTTGGGCCCCTGCAACCACGTGGGAGACCTAAAAGAGGCTCCTGGCTTCGGATTGGCACAGTTCTGGCCATTGCGGCCAACTGGGGAGTGAACCAGCGGATGGAAGACCTCTCTCTCCTCTCCTCTCCTCTCCTCTCCTCTCCTCTCCTCTCCTCTCCTCTCCTCTCCTCTCCTCTCCTCTCCTCTCCTCTCCTCTCCTCTCCTCTCTTTTGCATAACTCTGAATTTCAAGTAAAAAATAAAAATAAATCTTTAAAAAAAAAAGAAGAAGAGAAGTTCAATCTCAGCCTTGGCACTGTCTGTGTATACAAAGGCTGTTGATGTTTGTGTATTGATTTTATATCCTGCTACTTTACCAAACTCTTCTATATGTTCCAGTAGTCTTCTTGGTGGAGTCTTTTGGATCCCCTATAAATAAAATCATGCCATCTGCAAATAGAGGCTGTTTGACTTACTCCTTCCCAATTTGTAATCCTTTGATTTATTTTGCTTGCTTAATCGTTATGGCTAAAATTTCTAGGACTATATTGAATAGCAATAGTGAGAGTGGGCATCCTTGCCTGGTACTGGATCTCAATAAGAATGCTTCCAACTTTTCCCCATTCAATAGGATGCTGGCCATGGGTTTGTCATAAATTGCTTCGATTGTGTTGAGGAATGTTCCTTCTAAACTCAATTTGCTTAGAGATTTCATCATGAAAGAGTGTTGCATTTTATCAAATACTTTCTCTGCATCTATTGAGATAATCATATGTTTTTTATTCTTCAGTTTTCTATATGGTGTATCACATTGATTTGTGAATGTTGGGCCATCCCTGTCTACCAGGGATAAATTCCACTTGGTCTGGGTGGATTCAATTGGTTAGAAGTTTGTTGAGGATTTTTGCGGCTATGTTCATCAGGGAAATTGGTGTGTAGTTCTTTTTCTCTGTTGCATCCTTTTCAGGTTTAGGAATTAAGGTGATGGGGGCTTTGTAGAAAGAACTTGGGAGGATCTCCTCCCTTTCAATTGTTTTGAATAACAGAGGAGAATTGGAGTTGATTCCTCTTTAAGGGTCTGGTATAATTTAGCAATGAAGCCATCTGGTCCTGGGCTTTTCTTTATTGGGAGGGTCTTTATTGCTGATTCAATTTCTTTCCTGGTTATGGATCTGTTTAGGTTTTCTGTGTCTTCATGGCTCAACTTGGGTAGTTTGTATGTGTCTAAGAATCTATACATTTCCTCTGGGTTTCCCAGTTTGTTGGCATACAGCTCTTTGTAGTAATTTCTGATGATTCTTTTTATTTCTGTGGTGTCTATTGTTACATTTCCTTTTTCATCTCTAATTTTGTTGATTTGGGTCTTCTCCTTTTTTAGGTTAGTTGGGTCAATGGTGTGTCAATTTTGTTTATTTTTTCAAAAAAACAGCTCCTCATTTTACTGATCTTTTGTATTTTTTTGTTTCAATTTTGTTGATTCCTTCTCTAAATTATTTCTTCTCTCCTACTAGTTTTGTGTTTGGCTTGCTGTTGTTTCTCTAAGATCCTTGAGATTCACTGATAACTCATTTATTTGGTGCCTTTCCAATTCCTTGATATATGCACCAATTGCTGTAAAATTTCCTCTTAATACCGCTTTTGCTGTATTCTATAAGTTTTGATTTGTTGTATCGTCATTTTGTTTCCAGAAATTTTTTGATTCTCTTTTGATTTCTTCTATGATTCACTGTTCATTCAGGAGCATGTTGTTCAGTCTCCATGTGTTTACATATGTTGTAGAGATTCCTGGGTTGCTGATTTCCAGCTTCACTCCATTGTTCAAGAAGATGCATGGTATGATTTTGATTTTTTCAATTTGCTGAGACTTGCTTATGGCCTAGTTTGTGGTCAATCCTAGAGAAATTTCATGCACTGGAGAGTAGAATGTGTATTCTGCAACTGTAGGATGAAAAGTTATGTAGATACCTGTTAAGTCTATTTGGTCCATAGTGTCGGTTAACTCTGCTGTTTCCTTGTTAACATTCTGTCTGGTTAATCTGTCAATTGCTGAAATTGGGATATTGAAGTCCTCCATTACTACTGTATTTGTGTCTGTGTCTCCCTTTAAATTCCTTAACATTTCTTTTAAATAGCCAGGTGTCCTGTAATTAGGTGCATATATGTTTATAATATTCACATCTTCCTGTTGAATTGATTTTTTAGTCAATACATAGTGCCCTTCTTTGTCTCTTTTAACAGTTTTGTGTTAAAGTCTATTCTGCCTGGTATTAGGATGGCTGCACCAGCTCTTTGGTTTCTTCTGGCATGAAATACCTTTTTCCATCCTTTTACTTTCAGCCTGTGGGCATATTTGTTGGTGAGATGTGTTTCTTGTAGGCAGCAAATAAATGGGTTTTGTTTCTTAATCTATTCAGCCAGTCTGTGTCTTTTGACTGGAGAGTTGAGGCCATTTACATTCAAGGTGACTATTGATAAGTAATGACTTTGCCCTTCAATTTTTCCATAAATATTTCTATTTTTTTACATTGAATTTCCGTTAGCTTTTACTGGGAGATTTTCTTCCCTTTACCTTCTATGGTAGTGGCGACCATGTTTCTGTGTGCAGCACATCCTTAAGCATCTTTTCTAGGGCTGGATGGGTGGTGACAAATTCTTTCAATTCCTGTTTGTTATGGAAGCTCTGTATTTCACTTTTATTCATAAATGTGAGCTTTGCAGGGTATAGTCTTCTGGGTTGACAGTTGTTTTTTCTTAATACTTGGAAGATATCTTGCCATTCTCTGCTAGCTTATAGGGTTTCTGATGAGAAGTATGCTGTGAGTCTAATTGGAGATCCTCTGAAAGTAATCTGGTGTTTCTCTTGTACACATTTTAGAATCTTTTTTTTTATGTTTTACTGTAGTGAGTTTGATTACAAAATGCCATGGTGGAGATCTCTTTTGGTCGTGTCTATTTTTTTTTTAATTTTTTTTGACAGGCAGAGTGGACAGTGAGAGAGAGAGACAGAGAGAAAGGTCTTCCTTTGCCGTTGGTTCACCCTCCAATGGCCGCCGCGGCCAGCACGCTGCGGCCGGTGCACCACGCTGATCCGATGGCAGGAGCCAGGAGCCAGGTGCTTTTTCCTGGTCTCCCATGGGGTGCAGGGCCCAAGCACCTGGGCCATCCTCCACTGCACTCCCTGGCCACAGCAGAGAGCTGGCCTGGAAGAGGGGCAACCGGGACAGAATCAGGCACCCCAACCGGGACTAGAACCCGGTGTGCCAGCGCCGCTAGGTGGAGGATTAGCCTAGTGAGCCGCGGCGCCGGCCTGGTCGTGTCTATTAGGAGTTCTGTGTGCTTCCTCTACTTGGATGTCCCTTTCTTTCTCCAAATTCTGGAAGTTTTCTGTTATTATTTCAATAAAAGCACTTCTAATCCTTTCTCTATTTCCACACCTTCAGGAACTTCTAAAACCTGTATGTTGGGTCATTTGATAGATTCCCAACAATATTTTTTATTTCCTGTTCTTGTTTTTGGTTTGTATATTTTCCTGTGCTTTGTCTTCTAAGTTGGATATTTCTTCAATCTCATCACCTTCACAATCTAGTATTGAAGTGTTGTATTCTTTTAGGAGCATGATGTTGTCTTCCTTATTCTTGTTTCTTGAATTGGTGCATTTGTTATTCAGAATTTGTGGAGATACTCATTGGTTTCTTTGTTTTTTTCGCTGTGGCAACTTTTATTTTTGTATTATTCCTCTGTAGATTAGTGGAGTGTCTGCTTTCAGTGAGTATCTAGAGCATATGCGGGGTGTGGCAAGGGAACTCTGTTCAGTTCTCCAGGTTGAAGGGCATGTCTAAGGTGAAACCCAGGTTTGGCACAGTAAATCTCCTCTTTTTTTTTTTTATCAGAGGAGAGGTTTATTCTACTCAGCTGTGCTTCTCTCCTCAACAGAGACCAGTGCCCCTTACCAGGTAACCAGGGAGCCCTGAGAGTGTGGAGTCTTCCACAGTGACTGCCTAAAGTCCCGGCCACCCTGTGAGCCCTCCCACACATCCTCATTTTTTTCACAGTCCCAGCACACAAGCCTCCCATAGTCATGAGCACCCAGTCCTCTATTAGTTTTCTCCACCAGAGTCAGGAGTCTCATCTCCACTGGTTGCTGTGCATGGACACGAGCTGGTGCAGCTGTTATGTATGTCCAAAATGGCACCCACTCTATCAGCTTGTTACAGGATGCTATTGCATAGTGACCAGGGAGAGAGAAACGTGCCACTCCTTTTTCTTTTCAACTCTACTTTGGCAGGTACACTATCCCCATGGGGCTCCTAGCCAGGTTCTCTCTAGGTTCTTCCTTTATAGCTTTATCACCAGTGGCTTGGGCTGCTGCAATTTGGTCTCATTTCACTCTCCATTGCTGGTGTGTAGGCTTTTAGCTGCTGGGGTCCTGAATTGTGGGCATCTACACCCTCCATGTAGGTCCACTGTGTCCCTCTAATTTGCATAGAGTTTCCTCTGCCATTTTCTCCCTAACTCTTCCCTGAGACTGCACTCTCTCCACTTTTAAAAACTATCTTCTCCTAGACTAGAGCAATAGCTCCCTTCCTACTCTGCCACCTTGGAAGCCTTAATACTTGGAAGACTTAATACTTCACAGACTAAGAAGTTTAACAAGTAAAAGGCAGAAATATCCTAGTTTAGTAGGAATATAGGCAACAGAGTAGCTACACTTGTAGACAGTAAAAAATTAAGATACTGAGAGTTAACTGTTACATCACTATAAGCTTCAAGTGACAAGTAACAATTTTTTTAATTTGAAAATTCGTGTCTGATTTGATACTATAGAACTTGGAATGAAAGCAATATGGGAATTATCAAGGGAAAGATATAAAATGTCTTCAATATTTTGGGGAGGTTCTTGTCAAAAAATAAATTGGTTTATGTATGTGGACTATTCAAGCAGGAGAATTAGAACCTTTGGGTCTAGTTAAATGTTGCTGTGTATTTGTTCTAAGAGGAAAAGCACGGTGGGGGCAAGAGGTGTGGAGTCCCGACACAGACACTGGGAGTTGGGTGAAAGCAGGCTAGAGGTGAACAGCTCACAGACTTGTTTATTTCAGTTGGTGCAGCAGCTTATATAGCCAAGGCAGCCAATTTGGGCAAGGGGCAGTTTATGCCGTAACGAATAACTGCCTGTTGCTAGGCAGGCTCCTTTGCCTGGTGGGTTCTACTGCCTTTTCCTGAGTAACTGATGCTGGTTTGCCAGCGCCATCTCGGCATGGCCTTCTCATTCCACCACAGTTAAAGAGAATGAAATGTCTGGTGAGTTAAAAAAAAGTCTGTATAATTGTGGAAATGGGCTGACGTTTGGTTGTGTGAATCACTACCGCTAGAAGGACTCTATAGAAGGTGAGGACATCCATTCAAAGGTAATGTTGTAGTGATTCCTGGCTGAGATGCCAATGCACTGTTGACTGAACATTGCTTTTATCTCCTTCTCCAGCAGACACACCAGCCACATGGGGGCAGAGAACCACACAGGAGTATGTTCCTTCTGTGCCTCTTAGATGATCCTGCACTACAGCCCCTCCTCCTTGGACTGCTCCTGTCCATGTACCTGGTCATAGTTCTCATTATCCTGGTCATCAGCTCTGACTCCTGCCTCCACATTCACATGCACTTCTTCCTGTGCAACTTGACATCTATTTCACATCTAGTACAATCCCCAAAATGGTGGTGAACATCCAGGCACACAGCAAAGACATCTCTTCACTCAGCTGCATTTTTATAAGATTTTTGTTGGAACAGAGCATGTACTGATTACCACAATGGCCTATGGCCAGTTTGTGGCCATTAGCCTCCCACTGAACTACACAGTCATCATGGGCCCCCACCACTGTGGCCTCCTTGTTCTGATGTCTTGGCTCAACACTTTCTGGCTTACCCTGGTACACATTTTATTCATGATGTGACTGACTTTCTCTATTGGCACTGAAATTCCCCCCTCTTTAAACTGGCTCAGCTTCTCAAGGTGGCTGGCTTGGAGACTCTCATCAATAACATCTTCCTGTTTGTGGCAACTGCCTCGATGTGCTTGTTTCCAACCACTGGGCTTCTCTTCTTTTACTCTTGGGTTGTCTCCCTCATAATGGCTATAGCCTCCTCTACAAGCAACCTTAAAGCATTTTCCACATGTGGGTCTCACCTCTGTGTTGTCTCCTTGTTCTGTGTAACAAGACTTGATATCTACCTCAGTTTTGCTCAACCCAGTCTTCCCCAAGCATTTCAACTGCCTCAGTGATGTGCACTGTGGTCACCCCCATGCTGAACCCCTTCACTTACAGCCTGAGGGACCAGGATGTGAAGAGACTCTGGGATGGCTCCTCAGCAGAGTAGACTCTTGTTCTTGATGAGTCACTGACCTCAGAATTTAGTGGATTCTTAAGAGCTCTCTGCAGTGACCCACCCCAGACACTCAGTGAACTCTGAGCCTCTGATTCCAGACACAGCAGTTGCCCAGAGACCCAGCTACACTCCATGCCCCCTCATGCAGTCACAGGATTCCCACAGGATTTTGTAGCCCCCACAGATTAATGTCATAAATTTAGTCAGCTTATTTCCCCTTTAAAGATATTTTTTGTTTCTAATCCCAAAGAACACATGACTTTGCTAAGTAGGTGCCCAGTCCTTATCAACCCTCCCAGTCAGACTGAAGGTCAGTGGGAAATGTGAATTTTTCCCTCTAGTAAAATCCCCTGGTCACAGGTGTGAGAGCTACCACATTCTCTACTGGTGACAAGATGGTGTCTTCTCCCCTCTGGTTGCGGGGTGCCCTCGTGGGGGAATGTGGAGAAAGAAACGTGCTTTTCCTTCACTGGATTAGATGGGTACCCTGCCCCCCGCTTGGGCTCCAGGCTGAACTCAACATCAGGGTGTTGCAAGGTTCTCCTCAGGCAGGATCACCAAAGTCACGGACGGCCACAGTCTGCTCTCATCCACTCTCAGAACCTGCTGTCTCCTCTGGCCCCTGGCTGCAGGACTCGTGTGTGGTTTCCCTGCTCACTGCTGTGCATCTGCTTTTCACACTGCTTCATGGCATTCCTCTGCCTTCTGCAGGGTTTTCACGGCGAACTTCTCTTCAGCTTCCTCGTGGGAGTGCACTTCTCTGCTTTTCTCCTTATCTTCCCCTGGTCAGAATCAGCAAGTCTTTTCCCTATTCAGCCACCTAGGAATCCCATGTTTGGATTTCTTTAGTTCATGAATTTGCTTCTTCTTGTTTTTGAGTAATCTTATGCTTGTGTTTTTGAATCCCTTTTCAGGCATTTCATTAGTCTCTTCATCTTCACATTCTTTATATTGTGTTTTCATTTTCATTTATTGCATGAGAGTTTTTCATTTTCTTTTAAATTTCTTCACTGACTCATTGATCATTCAGTAGCATGTAGTTTAATTTCTAAGTATTTGGGGGTGTTCTCTGTTCTTGATTGTTGATTTCTAGTTTTATTCCTTTATGGCCTGAGAAGATACATGGTATTATTTCAATCTTTTTATATTTACTGAGACTTTATTTGTAACCTAATATATGGTCTATCCTATAAAATGTTCCATGTGATAATGAAAAAGAATGTGTTGGGTGAAATGTCCTATAAGTGTTAGTTCCATTTTCTCAATAGTATGTTTCAATTCCAATCAATCTTTATCGATTTTCTATCAGGATGATCTGCCCATTGATGAGAATGGGGTGTTGAAGTCACCCACTTTTATTGTATTGGGATCTCTCTCTCTTTTGGTCTAATAGTATTTGCTGGGAGGTCTTGTGTTGGGTACATATATATTTATGATTGTTATGTCTTCTTGCTGAATCAAACCTATTATCAAAATATGGCTTTATCTCTTTTTATAGTTTTTAATTTAAAGTCTGTTTTATCTGATTTTAGGATATTTATTCCTGCTCATTTTTATTCCCATTTGCCTGTTGTATCTTTTTCCAGCCCTTCACTTTCTTTTTTTGAAAAAATGAGTTTCTTGTAGGCAATATGTAGTTGGGTCTTGGTTTTATCCATTTGGTCAGCCTAAGTCTTTTGGCTGGAGAAATTAATCCATTTACATTCAATGTTAGTATTGATAGAGAACAACTAACACCTGCCATTCTGTTCATTGGATACTGATTCTTCCTGTTGGTTAGTGAATTTTTGTGGTGTCAGATGTTTTCATGATGTTTACGCCTATTGTAGGACCCCCTTCAGAATATCTTGTGAAGCTGGTCTGGTGGTGGTGAATTCTCTGTTTTTGCTTATCTGAAAGAAAACCTTATTTCTTCTTTACCTTTAAAGGATGGCATTGCTGGATATAATATTCTTGGTTGGAAGTTTTTTTTTTTTAAGACCTTGAATGTATCATCCTATTATCTTCTGGCTTATGGTGTTTCCACTGAGAAGTCTGATAATGTAATTGGTTTTCCTTTATATGTAACTTGATGCTTTTATCTTACTGTTTTTAGGATTCTCTCTTTGTTCTTATTTTTGGCAATTTGACTATAATATGCCTTGTAGAAGATCTTTTTTGTTGTGTCTGCTTGGAGTCCTTTGAGCTTCTTGTATTGGATGTCCATGTCTCTCAAGACTTGGAAAATTTTCAGCTATTATTTCATTTAGCAGGTTCTCAATGAGTTTTTCTTTTCTTCTCCTTTAGGATTACCTATAATATGAATGTTGGGTCATTTAATGATATCCCATATTTCATGTAGACCTTCTTCATTCTTTTAAATTCTTTTTTTAACTTTTATTTAATGAATATAAATTTCCAAAGTATAGAATATTGATTACAATGACTTCCCCCCATAACGTCCCTCCAACCCACAACCCTCCCCTTATCCACTCCCTCTCCCCTTCCATTCATGTCAAGATTCATTTTCGATTCTTTTTATATACAGAAGATCAGTTTAGCATACATTAAGTAAAGATTTCAACAGTTTGCTCCCACACAGAAACATAAAGTGAAAAATACTGTTTGAGTACTAGTTATAGCATTAAATCTCAATGTACAGCACACTAAGGACAAAGATCCTACATGAGGAGTAAGTGCACAGTGACTCCTGTTGTTGACTTAACAAATTGACACTCTTGTGTATGGCATCAGTAATCACCCTAGGCTCTTGTCAGGAGTTGCCAAGGCTATGGAAGCCCCTGGGTTCACTGACTCTGATCATTTTTAGACAAGGCCATGGTCAAAGTGGAAGTTCTCTCCTCCCTTCAGAGAAAGGTACCTCCTTCTTTGATGACCCATTCTTTCCACTGGGATCTCACTCGTGAAGATCTTTCATTTAGGTTTTTTTTTTTTCCCCCCAGAGTGTCTTGGCTTTCCATGCCTGAAATACTCTCATGGGCATTTCAGCCGGATCCACATGCCTTAAGGGCTGATTATGAGGCCAGAGTGCTGTTAGGACATTTGCCATTCTGTGGGTCTGTTGTGTATCTCACTTCCCATGTTGGACCATTCTCTCCCTTTTTTATTCTATCAGCTAGTATTTGCAGACACTATTCTTGTTTATGTGATCCCTTTGGTTCTTAGTCCTATCATTACGATCAATTGTGAACAGAAATTGATCACTGGGACTAGTGAGATGGCATTGGTACATGCCACCTCGATGGGATTGAATTCGAATCTCCTGGTATGTTTCTAACTCTACTGTTTGAGGTAAGTCAGCTTGAGCATGTCCCGAATTGCACATCTCTTCCCTCTCTTATTCCCACTCTTATATTTAACAGCAATCACTTTTCAGTTAAATTTCAGCACTTAAGAAGAATTGTGTATTGATTACAGCATTCAACCAAAAGTATTAAGTAGAACAAACAAAAAAAAAATACTAAGAGGGATAACATATTAAGCTGCTCATCAACAGTCAGGGTGAGGGCTGATCAAGTCACCGTTTCTCATAGTGTTCATTTCACTTTAACAGGTTTCCTTTTTGGTGCTCAGTTAGTTGTCACCTATCAAGGAGAACAAGTCGTATTTGTCCCTTTGGGATTGGCTTATTTCACTCAGCATAATGTTTTCCAAATTCCTAACAGGGATCACTTTTCAGTTAAAATTTAAACACCTAAGAATAATTGTGTGTTAATTACAGAGTTCAACCAATGGTACTAGAACAAAAAAAAATACTAAAATGGATAAAGTATTACATTGTACATCAACCGTCAGGACAAGAGCTGATCAAGTCACTGTTTCTCATAGTGTCCATTTCACTTCAACAAGTTTCCCCTTTGGTGCTCAGTTAGTTGTCGCCAATCAGGGAGAACATATGATATTTGTCCCTTTGGGACTGGCTTAATTCACTCAGCATGATGTTTTCCAAATTCCTCCATCTTGTTGCAAATGACTGGGTTTCGTTGTTTTTGACTGCTGTATAGTATTCTATAGAGTACATGTCCCATAATTTCTTTATCCACTCTACCGTTGATGGGCATTTGGGTTGGTTCCAGGTCTTAGCTATTGTGAATTGAGCTGAAATAAACATTAATGTGCAGACTGCTTTTTTGTTTGCCAATTTAATTTCCTTTGGGTAAATTCCAAGGAGTGGGATGGCTGGGTTGAATGGTAGGGTTATCTTCAGGTTTCTGAGGAATCTCCAGACTGACTTCCATAGTGGCTTGACCAGTTTGCATTCCCACCAACAGTGGGTTAGTGTCCCTTTTTCCCCACATCCTTGCCAGCATCTATTGTTGGTAGATTTCTGAATGTGAGCCATTCTAACTGGGGTGAGGTGGAACCTGATTGTGGTTTTGATTTGCATTTCCCTGATTGCTAGTGATCTTGAACATTTTTTCATGTGTCTATTGGCCATTTGGATTTCCTCTTTTGAAAAATGTCTATTGAGGTCCTTGGCCCATCTCTTAAGTGGGTTGTTTGTTTTGGTGTTGTGGAGTTTCTTGATTTCTTTGTAGATTCTGGTTATCAACCCTTTATCAGTTGCATAGTTTGCAAATATATTTTCCCATTCTGTCGGTTGTCTCTTCACTTTCCTGACTGTTTCTTTTGCAGTACAGAAACTTCTCAATTTGATGCAATCCCAAATGTTAATTTTGGCTTTGACTGCCTGTGCTTCTTGGGTGTTTTCCAAGAAGTCATTGCCGGTACCTATATCTTGCAGGGTTTTTCCAATGCTCTCTAATAATTTGATGGTGTCAGGTCGTAGATTTAAGTCTTTAATCCATGTTGAGTGGATTTTTGTGTAAGGTGAAAGGTAGGGGTCTTGCTTCATGATCCTGCACGTGGAAATCCAATTTTCCCAGCACCATTTATTGAATAGACTGTCCTTACTCCAGGGATTGGTTTTGGACCCTTGATCAAATATGAGTTGGGGCCGGCGCCGCGGCTCACTGGGCTAATCCTCCGCCTAGCGGCGCCGGCACACCGGGTTCTAGTCCCGGTTGGGGCGCCGGATTCTGTCCCGGTTGCCCCTCTTCCAGGCCAGCTCTCTGCTGTGGCCTGGGAGTGCAGTGGAGGATGGCCCAGGTGCTTGGGCCCTGCACCCCATGGGAGACCAGGAAAAGCACCTGGCTCCTGGCTCCTGCCATCGGATCAGCGCGGTGCGCCGGCCGCAGCGCGCCGGCCGCGGCGGCCATTGGAGGGTGAACCAACGGCAAAGGAAGACCTTTCTCTCTGTCTCTCTCTCTCACTGTCCACTCTGCCTGTCAAAAAAAAAAAAATATGAGTTGGCTGTAGATGTTTGGATTGATTTCTGGTGTTTCTATTCTGTTCCATTGGTCTATCCATCTGTTTCTGTACCAGTACCATGCTGTTTTGATTACAACTTCCCTGTAGTATGTCCTGAAATCTGGTATTGTGATGCCTCCAGCTTCGTTTTTGTTGTACAAGATTGCTTTAGCTATTCGAGGTCTCCCGTGTCTCCATATAAATTTCAGCATCATTTTTTCTAGATCTGAGAAGAAGGTCTTTGGTATCTTGATTGGTATTGCATTGAATCTATAAATTGCTTTTGGGAGAATGGACATTTTGATGATATTGATTCTTCTAATCCATGAGCATGGAAGATTTTTCCATTTCTTGGTATCCTCTTCTATTTCTTTCTTTAAGGTTTTGTAATTTTCATCATAGAGATCTTTAACGTCCTTGGTTAAGTTTATTCCAAGGTATTTGATTGTTTTTGTAGCTATTGTGAATGGGATTGATCTTAGAAGTTCTTCCTCAGCCATGGCATTGTCTGTGTATACAAAGGCTGTTGATTTTTGTGCATTGATTTTATACCCTGCTACTTTGCCAAAATCTTCTATGAGTTCCAATAGTCTCTTAGTAGAGTTCTTTGGGTCCCCTAAATAATCATATCATCTGCAAAGAGGGATAGTTTGAGTTCTTCCTTCCCAATTTGTATCCTTTTAATTTCTTTTTCTTGCCTAATAGCTCTGGCTAGAACCTCCAGAACTATATTGAATAGCAGTGGTGAGAGTGGGCATCCCTGTCTGGTACCAGATCTCAGTGGAAATGCTTCCAACTTTTCCCCATTCAATAGGATGTTGGCTGTGGGTTTTTCATAGATTGCTTTGATTGTATTGAGGAATGTTCCTTCCAAACCCAGTTTGCTTAGAGTTTTCATCATGAACGGGTGTTGTATTTTATCAAATGCTTTCTCGGCATCTATTGAGATAATCATATGGTTTTTCTTCTGCAGTCTGTTAATGTGGTGTATCACATTGATTGTCTTGCGCACATTAAACCATCCCTGCATACCAGGGATAAATCCCACTTGGTCTGGGTGGATGATCTTTCTGATGTGTTGTTGCATTCTATTGGCCAGAATTTTATTGAGGATTTTTGCATCTATGTTCATCAGGGATATTGGTCTGTAATTCTCTTTCAGTGCTGCATCTTTTTCCGGCTTAGGAAATAAGGTGATGCTGGCTTCATAGAAAGAATTTGGGAGGATTCCCTCTTCTTCGATTGTTCTGAATAGTTTGAGAAGAATTGGAGTTAGTTCTTCTTTAAATGTCTGGTAGAATTCAGCAGTGAATCCATCTGGTCCTGGGCTTTTCTTTGTTGGGAGGGCCTTTATTACTGTTTCAATTTCTGTCTCAGTTATGGGTCTGTTTAGGTTTTCTATGTCTTCCTGGTTCAGTTTAGGTAGGTTGCATGTGTCCAGGAATCTATCAATTTCTGATAGGTTTCCCTGTTTGCTGGCATACAAGTCCTTGTAGTAATTTCTGATGATTCTTTTTATTTCTGTGGTGTCTGTTGTTACATTTCCTTTTCCATCTCTGATTTTATTGATTTGGGTCTTTTCTTTTTTTAGTTAGTTGGGCCAATGGGGTGTCATTTTGTTTATTTTTTCGAAAAACCAGCTCTTCGCTTGGCTGATTTTTTGTAATGTTTTTTTTGGATTCAATCCTGTTGATTTCTTCTCTGATTTTAATTATTTCTCTTCTCCTACTAGATTTGGGTCTGGTTTGCTGCAGTTTTTCTAGATCCTTGAGATGCCTTGAAAGCTCATCTATTTGGTGCCTTTCCAATTTCTTGATGTAGGCACCTATTGATATAAACTTTCCTCTTAACACTGCTTTTGCTGCGTCCCATAAGTTTTGGTATGTTGTGCTGTTATCCTCATTTACTTCCAGAAAATTTTTGATTTCTCTTTTAATTTCTTCTATGACCCATTGTTCATTCAGGAGCATGTTGTTCAATCTCCATGTGTTTGCATATGCTCTAGGGATTCCTGAGTTACTAATTTCCAACTTCATTCCTTTATGGTCTGAGAAGCTGCATGGTATGATTCTAATTCTTTTGAATTTGCTGAGACTTGCTTTATGGCCTAGTATGTGGTCAATCCTAGAGAAGGTTCCATGTACTGCTGAGAAGAATGTAAAATCTTTAGCTGTAGGATTGAAAGTTCTGTATATATCTGTTAGATCCATTTGGGCTGTAGTGTCATTTAAATCTACTGTATCCTTGTTGATCTTCTGTCCTCTTGATCTGTCTATTTCTGAGAGTGGAGTATTGAAGTCCCCCAGTACTATTGTACTGGGGTCTAAGTCTCCCTTTAAGTCCATTAACAAATCTTTTAGATAAACCGGTGCCCTGTAGTTAGGTGCATATACATTGATAATTGTTATATCTTCTTGTTGTATTGATCCCTTAATCATTATATAGTGTCCCTCTTTGTCTCTCTTAACAGTTTTTGTGGTAAAGTTTATGTTGTCCGATATTAAGATGGCTACGCCCGCTCTTTTTTTCATTTCTGTTGGCATGGTATATCTTTTTCCAGCCTTTCACTTTCAGTCTGTATGGATCTTTGTTGGAAAGATGTGTTTCTTGTAAGCAGCAAATAGATGGGTTTTGTTCCTTAACCCAATCAGCCAATCTGTGTCTTTTAACTGGACAGTTCAGGCCATTAACGTTCAATGTGACTAATGATAAGTGGTAACTTTGCCCTGCCATTTGCCAAAGATAAGTTCTAATATATGCTTTGAATTCCCTGTGATCTTTTGCTGTGAGGTTTCCTTCCTTTACCTTCTTTCATATTGATGACCGTGTTTCTGTGTTTCTGTGTGTAACACATCTTTAAGCATCTTTTGCAGGGCTGGATGAGTGGCGACAAATTCTTTCAATTTCTGTTTGCTATGAAAAGTCTTTATTTCACCTTCATTCACAAATGATAGCTTTGAAGGATACAATATTCTGGGCTGGCAGTTTTTCTCTCTTAGTACCTGGGCTATATCTCGCCATTCCCTCCTAGCTTGTAGGGTTTCTGATGAGAAGTCAGCTGTGAGTCTGATTGGAGATCATCTGAGAGTAATCTGACGTTTCTCTCTTGCACAGTTTAGGATCTTTTCTTTATGTTTCACTGTGGAGAGTTTAATTACAACGTGTCATGGTGAGGATCTCTTTTGGTCATGTTTATTAGGGGTTCTGTGAGCTTCCTGTACTAGGATTTCTCTGTCCTTCTCCAAACCTGGGAAATTTTCTGCTAATATCTCACTAAAAAGGCCTTCTAATCCTTTCTCCCTCTCCATGCCTTCAGGAACTCCTAGAACCCGAATGTTGGTTTTTTAAATAGTATCCTGCAGATTCCTGACAATATGTTTTAGATTTCTAATTTCCTCTTCTTTTCTTTGGTCTGACTGTATCCTTTCCTGTTCTCTGTCTTCTAAGTCTGATATTCTCTCTTCTGCTTCACCCATTCTGTACGTAAGGCTCTCTATTGTGTTTTTCATTTGATCTATTGAATTCTTCACTTCATTATGATTTCTCGTCACTATCACAGTTTCCTGTTGTACTAGTTGTTTCGTTTCATTTTGATTCCTCCTTAATATTTTATTTTCACGAGAGACATTTTCTATCTTGTCCATTAAGGATTTCTGTAGTTCAAGAATTTGTTTTTGAGAACTTCTTAATGTTCTTATCAATTTTTTGAGATCTGCTTCTTGCATTTCTTCTAACTCATCATCTTCATAATCTTGAATTGGGGTATCTTTTTCATTTGGGGGCGTCATGGTGATTTCCTTGTTTTTATTACCTCGGCATATTGGAGATATTTGGTTTCTTCACTGTGGTGCTTTTTCTTGTTATACTATGACTCTAGATTAAGTGGACTGTCTGTTTTTGATGGAGCCTTAGAGGCTTGAGATGGGTGTGGCCTGAGAGCTCTGTTTCGTGTGCCAAAGGTGACACTCCCAGGTTAGGCGTGGTAGATCTCTCTCTCTCTCTCTCTCTTTCTTTTTTTGATTCAAAAGGGAAGTAATTCCACACAGCTGAACAAAGTTGGAGGTAGTTAGCAGGCAAATAATATACCCACAGGAGCCAGAGATCGGAAGCTCTTTCCCAAGGACCACACAGGGAATCTGTTCTGCCCTCAGGGTGGGCTCAGATTCTCCTTCAGTCTCCCACTGGGTTGCCAAAGTTACGGAATTGTAGCATCTCTGGAGAGTACTCACGTGAATTCTGTGAGTTCTCTCCCCCACCGTCTCTTTTTTCACAGTCTCAGTTCAGTAGCACCACAAATTTACTAGGTCCTAATCTCCTGTTAATTCGCCCTGCCCAGAGTCAGGTTTTTCTGCTAGGCTCAGGGCCGGTGCAGATCTGAGGTCGCTCTGCTTATGACGTATGTCCAAGATGGCGCCTGCTCTTTGTCTTGCTCGCCCTTGAGAGGTGAGCGGAGAGAGAGAAACCCGTGTCCGTACCAGTCACCTTTTTTTTCTCTCTCTCTCTCTTCCAGTTAGCCTGGTGAACTCCCCCCCCCCCCGGGGGTCGTTCCCTCTAGTCTCCTCTCTCCGCTTGCCTGCCGGTGTCTCGGGCTATTGAGGTTCGGCTCATCTCGCGTTCCAGCGCTGGTGTGTTGAGTCTGCCGCTGGTGTCCCGAACTGTGGGCTCCCATGCTCTCCACGCAGGTCCACTGTGAATCACGCATTCCAGAAGAGTTTCTTCTGCTTTTTCCTCCCCTACTCTTCCTTGAATCTGCAGTATCTCCACTTTTATTAAACTGTCTCTCCCCGGACTATCAGTGTGCTCCCTTCCTATTCCGCCATCTTGCCTCGGACCTCTCTTTTAAATTCTTTTCTGTTTATTTTTGTCTAATTCAGTTATTTCAAGTCTTATCCCTAAGGTCAGAAATTCTTTCTTCTACTCGGTCTATTCTGCTGTTAAAGCTCTCAATTGTATTTTTTATTTCACTAATTGAAAAATCCATCTCCATAATTTCTACTTGGTTCTTCTTAATGATTTCTATCTCATTAGTTACATTTTCATTCATTTCACTCATTAATTCCCTCATTTCTTTAATCTATCTATATTCTCATATCTCATTGAGTTTACTTATAGTCATTATTTTGAAATCTGTATCTGCATTTCCTAGATTTTCCTCAGTTCAGGATCTATTTCTGGAGGATTGTTGTGTTCTCTTGGAGGTGTCATGCTACCTGCTTCATGTCTTGCTGGATTGTATTTATGGCATTAAATCATATATTTTTTAAATTTAAAAATGAGCCTGATTTTTATAAGAACTATGAAACTTGAACATCATAAGAGGAGAAATAGAGAATTCCCTTCTGAGAAGTGAAAGGTTCCAGACCCTACCCATTGATTTCTCCTATGCTCCAGTGCCATTAATATTAACAAGTCCTCTGAGACTGGGATAACACAGGCCAATTTGACTAATTATGAGCTCTGTGCATTGAGTCTCCAACACATTTGATTGTAGATAATCAGCCTGTGCCCTCCAGCCCTTCACTCTGCCAGTCGCAGTCCAGGAGATCTGTTTCCATCTCCTCTTCCCAGAGTCATTGTCTACATTCCACCTGCCAGCCCTGAGGACAGAGCCTGACTCTTCTTCACTCACCTGGCAGGAGAGGGTGATGGATCATCACTTCTTGGTCATTCCTCAACATAGAGGCAGCACAGACCGGTGAGTGCCAGGGAGGCATTGGACGTAGGAGGGCCTGTTGGAACAGTCAGAGAAAGACAGCTGGAGGAGCCAGAGTGGAGGGCCCTCAAATGCAGAGATTTAGCCTGGAGACTTATGAAGCTTCTTTAAATAAAGTAAAAATTCTGACACATAATAATCATACATTTATGGGTCACATTATGATAATATAGTAATGTATGCATTGTGTTATGATCAAATAAGAGTAATTAGAATTTCCATTTCTTTAAAAATTGATTATTCCTCATTTTGAGAACCTTGAAACCTCCCCCTCCATAAATTACAGTTACAACGCTGTGCTGTACCATCTAGAGTTTGCTCCTCTTACCCATCCGTATTATGGCACTAGGGGTCCAACAGCTTTATTTCTTTCTTTTTTAAAAAAGAATTATTTTAATTATTTGAAAGTCAGAGTTACACAGAGAGAGTAGAGGCAGAGAGAGAGAGAGGTCTTCCATCCGCTGGTTAGCTCCCCAAATGACCGCCAGCCAATGGCCAGAGCTGAGCCGATCTGAAGCCAGGAGCCAGCAGCTTCTTCCAGGTCTTTCACGTGGGTGCGGGATCCCAAGGACTTGGGCCATCCTCCACTGCCCTCCCAGGCCACAGCAGAGAGATGGATGTGAAATGGAGCAGCCGGGACCTGATCCGGCGCCATCATGGGATGTCGGCACCGCAGGCTGGGGCTTTAACCCGCTACACCACAGCGCCAACCCCCCAATAGCTTTCTTTCCTGTGTCCCTCTCCCCACTTTCTAGAGTCTAATGACTACTGTTCTACTTTAAATTCTTTTTTCTAAGATTTATTTATCTATTTGAAAGAGTTACACAGAACAAGAAAGAGAGGCGGGGGGCGGGCGGGGGAGCGGAGAGAGATCTTCCATCTGATGGTTCACTCCCTGAGTGGCTGCAATGGCCGGAGCTGCACCAATCTGAAGCCAGGAGACAGGATCTTCTTCCAGGTAATCCCATACGTGTGCAGGGGTCCAAGGACTTGTGCCATCTTCTACTGCTCTCCCAGGCCATAGAAGAGAACTGGATCAGAAGTGGAGCAGCCGGGACTCGAACTGGCACCAATATGGGATGCTGGCACTGCAGGTAGCAGCTTTACCTGCTATGCCACAGCACCAGCCCCTCTACTTTACATTCTTGATTCTTGTGGGGCTCTGAAAACTCTCATTCAGAGCTCTACTTTTCTTCTACCCTGGTTCTAACCCATAGGCATCTGTCTCATCAGAGCAGGAAATGGGTCCCTGTAAACTGTCCTTAAGCACTACAGGGTAATCATAAAGGTGATGAGGAGGAAGATGATAACTATAACCATGAGGCATAAGCCTTTATCAAAGTTTCTCAGGTGACAGACTCTGAGCTATGTGCACTGTGTAGTTTAATGTCATCTAAACAATCATTACCAAGAAATAATTATTATAATTTTATAGATGAGGAAAGGATTAGGGTAGTCTTATGTAACTGTACCACATGATGAGATAGAATGGGGTGAAACTAGATCTCAATCAGACATTCTGACCCCAGTCACAGGGAATTTGGCCAGCCTTCTCCTTCACCAAACCACACAGCCATATAATTTCCCTGTTATTCCCAGAAGACACTTTCTGTTCACTGTGATCATCCCATTTGAGGTCCTGCAAGAACCCAGCAAAGACCAGTGGGAGCTCCTTAAGGCATAAACCCCAGGAAGGATGGCAGAAATCACAGACTGAGCTCATGCCAATTCAGGGAAGATCTCTCTCGTGCCCCTGTTCCTAAGCCTCATTTTAATTGGACACTTTCTCTTCCACTCCTGAAATGTAGCCCTTCTCCATCTCAAAAGAAGAATTAATTTCAGAGTCTCAGATTCAATTCATACTCAGGGATCTGGATACTGTTAAAAGATGTACAATAGATTCACCACTAAGACTTGTGAATTTCTGTCAGACTTACCAAACTTTGGCAAATAGAGTGTTGGTTTATGAGCCCCAGAGACCAACTTGTAATTCTGAAGTCTGTGCTCCATTTGTGTGGAGCAAGTGTCTAGTACTCCTGAGCTTCATTTTCACCTGAGTTGATTCCTAGCTGATACAACTCCACTGAAGGAGCAGGCACTTAGCCCATGGTGAAGACACCGTGTCTCACCTAAGAGCACCTGAGTTCAATCCAGGCTCTGGCT
Source organism: Oryctolagus cuniculus (assembly GCF_964237555.1). Lineage (NCBI taxonomy): Eukaryota > Metazoa > Chordata > Mammalia > Lagomorpha > Leporidae > Oryctolagus > Oryctolagus cuniculus. The sequence continues at coordinate 43,829 of NC_091435.1, read as the reverse complement.
CCTGACTCTAGCTTCTTGTCAGTGCAGACTCTGCTAGGCAGTGATGATGGTTCAAGTAGTTGGGTTTCTGCTGCCCACATGGGAGACAAGGATTGAGTTCCCAGATTTGGCCTGGCCCTGTGGGCATTTAGGGAAAGAAACAGCAGATGGAATTTCTCTCCCCCCCATACCTCTCAAGTAAATTAATTAAAAATTTAAAAATCCATTGTGTTAGGATCAAATAGATTATCATTACTAGATATGTGATTTAAAATATGATGGATTTATACAGTAATGGCAAAATAGATCTTGTTCTCATATTTTCATTATTAATTTACTGATTTTAATATATTTTATATATTAAATTAATTCAATAATGTTTAAAATAATATTTTAATATTCAAAGGCAGAGAGAGAGAGGGAGAACACACAGCTCCTGTCTATCGAGTCACTTCCAAAATGCCCACAATGGATCTGGTGCTGTGGTGGGTAAAACCTTCACCTGCGGCGCTGGCATTCTCTATGGGCACTGGCATTCTCTATGGAGTCCTGGCTGCTCCTCTTCCAATCCAGCTCTCTGCTATGGCCTGGGAAAGCAGAAGGAGATGGCCCAAGTCCTTGGGCCCCTGTATCCACATGGGAGATGTGGAAGAGGCTCCTGGCTTTGGATTGGCCCAGTTCTGGTTGTTGCAGCCATTTAGGGAGTGAACCAGTGTATGGAAGACCTCTCTCTCTCTCTGTCTCTCTCTCTGCCTCTGTGTAACTCTGCCTTTCAAATAAATAAATAAATAAATCTTTTTAAAAAAATGCCTATAATATCTAAGGCTAGGCCAGATCCAAGCCAGGATCCCAGAATTTCATCTAGGTCTCCCACATGGGTGGCAGGGTCCCAGGTACTTGTACCATCACCTGATTCTTTGCATGATATTAGCAGGAAGCTGGATTGGAAGCAGAGGATCAGGGATTCAAACTGGCACTCTGATATGGGAGGCAGGCATGCCAACTGGTGGCTTAACCTGCTGTGCCACTATTGTTATTAGTGATAACACTAATCTTTATAACATTCAGTTTAAATATCTAGGATCTGGGGGTTGGCACTGTGGCTTAGTGGGTAAAGCCACTGCCTGCAGTGCCGGAATCCCATATGGGTGCCAGTTCTAGTCCTGGTGCTCCACTTCCAATCTAGCTCTCTGTTATGGCCTGGGAAATCAGTAGAAGATGGCACACGTCGTTGGGCCCTTGGACCCGAGTGGGAGACCTGGAAGAAGCTCCTGGCTCCTGGCTTCATATCAGTGTAGCTCCGGCCTTTGTGGCCACTTGGGAGTGAACCATCGGATGGAAGACCTCTCTTTCTCTCTCTCTCTGCCTCTCCTTCTCTCTGTGTAACTCTGACTTTCAAATAAATAAAATAAATCTTTAAAAAATAAATATCTTGGATCTGAAGAAATGGTTTTCAACACATCCCTGCAAAAATGTTATTTTTCTCCCTATACAAGTACTGAGTACTTGGAGAGAAATTACCAAATTTTATTTATTTCTGATTGCCTGTGGTACCTCTGGCATGGAGTTTCCAACAAAAATGAAAATCTCTTTTAAATATTGAGTTTTCAAGAAAATAGGGTATAGTCAATATGGTTTACACACTGCAGAACTTTCCTGTCTGTGCTTTCATATTTTGAGGATGTCCTTAGGACAAAAGATAAGACAAAAGCCCTTCTCTGTGTATTTCACAAGCTTTCTATGGATCCTATTATTTTCCATACCAAGCCTCAATACCATTCAGTCATTTAAAAACTGTTACAGAAGTTTTTGTTAATCTGAATAAAATGAAGCCAAAAGAGAAGGGCAGATAAGTCTTATTATATGGGCTGAGATACATTTTAGTATTTCAAGCTGTACTATGCTCTATTGCCCTGAAATGAGAGACTGGTTTTCTCTGCTGTATGAGGGTACTTTAAAAAGCTCACAGAGGGGGCTGGCACTGTGGCATAGTGGGTAAAGCCACTGCCTGCAGTGCTGGAATCCCATATGAGCGCCAGTTCGAGTTCCGGCTGCTCCACTTCTGATCCAGCTCTCTGCTATGGCCTGGGAAAGCAGTAGAAGATGGCACAAGTCATTGGGCCCTTGTACCCGAGTGGGAGACCTGGAAGAAGCTCCAGGCTCCTGGCTTCAGATCAGTGCAGCTTTGGCCTTTGCAGCCACTTGGGAAGTGAACCATCGGATAGAAGACTTCTCTTTCTCTCTCTCTCTCTCTGCCTCTCCTTCTCTCTCTGTATAACTGAATTTCAAATAAATAAATACATCTTTTTTTTAGAAAGGTAAGTTTGTTCTGGTGCAAAACATTTTTAAATCTGGGCTGGTGTTGTGATGCCATGTGTTATGCTACTGCTTCAATGCTGGTGTCCCATGTTGGAGTGCCAGCTACTCTACTTCCTATCCAGCTTTCTGCTAATGTGCCTTGGAAGGCAGCAGATGGTGACCCAAGTACTCACGTGGAAGACCTGGATGGAGTTCCTCACTCTTGGCTTTGACTTGGCCCAGACCTGGCTCTCACAGCCATCTGAGGAAGAAACCAGGGGATGGAAGATCTGTGTGTGTGCCTTTCAAATAAATTTAAATATTTGAACTTATGCAGTTTTTCCAGAATATATTTTCCATGCACTTTTTGAAATCCTTCATATAATCAGAAGAGCATTAAAATCATTATAGAATTGTGTTTCATTAATAAACCTGGAATAAATTCCAATAATAGTTCAAATTATTTTCTTTTCAAAAGAGAGAGAGGGCACGTGCAAGAGAGAGTGAGAATTCCCATTTGCTGGTTGTTTCCCCAAATTCCTGCAACAACCAGGGCTAGGCCAGCCAAAGCCAGGAGATGGGAACTCAGTCCACATCTCGTTTGGGTGGCAGTGACTCTGGAATTGAAGTGGAGCTGAGACTCGAACCCAAGCACTCCAATATGGGATTCAAATGTCCCAAGTGACATCTTAACACCAAACACCCAACCCATGATTCGAATCCTGATTATAGTGCAATGGCCAAACATTTATTAAGTTCCACTTTTAGGTACTATACACCTTTAAAGATGGCTGTTTTTCTCCCCCAACTTCCAGAGAAGGAAAGCTAGCACAGAGAGGTTACATGATCTACACATTCAGGGAAAGAGGTGAGGCTCAGACCTTGGTCTGTTGACTCCCCTCAGGCTCTGACCCTCCGCTAGAGCTGAGTGGGTGTTTTCTGTGCAAACTCTGCTTGAGTACAGTTCAAGGAAGAATCACTGATTATTTCTCTTGGGATTCAGTGAGTTCATCCAGAAAGTAGGGGCATCAACCAAAGATATACAGGGGTATTTATGGCATGAGTATCATGGCTTATACAGTTTTCTGTGAAGAATAATGCATTTTACCATGTGCAAATCTGAGATCTACAAATATTATTCCCTGTGCAAGATGAGAAAGTTTTATATGGTGCTACAATGCAATAATTATTAAGCAGACTTCAAGACTATTTCTGACTCTGTACCTTAACAAGAGAATGTGGTGATAGCAACTGTTTTTTTCCCCCATTGGTAAAATAATTGCTGACAGTAGAAAGTAAAATTGAACATGCACTTGTTTTTAGAACTCAAACTGCTATCCTCTGAGCGTGTATATAGAAATTCTCTCCACTGTGGTAAGAGAAAGAGGAACAGAAATTTTCAGAGGACTGCCATAGTAAGGAATTGGCATATAAAATGAAGTGCAATCCTCAGGTAATATGATATTATACATTAAAGTTTATATCTAAATGTATATACTTCACAGAAAAACTTAAATGCAGTGTTGCAGAAAACACAGATGTGTTAGATGCTGTGTGCATACTATACTAGTTACATAGTTTTCAAAACATTCTTCTTTTAAGATGTATTTATCTATTTAAGAGGCAGAGTTAGAGAGAGATCTTTTATTCACTGATTCACTCCCTAATGGCCACCAGGAGCCAGGAACCTCCCTGGCCCTCCCACATGAGTGCAGGGACCCAAGCACTTGGGCTATCTTCTGCTGCTTTCCCAGGTGCATTAGCAGAGAGCTGGATTGAAAGTGGAGCAGCCGGGAATCAAACCACCACCCACATAGGATGCCAGCACCACAGAGACTTAATATACTATGCCACAGAGCCAACCCCCTCAAAAAATTCTTTATAGATGCATAAATCAATACTAACCTTATAGAATTATTGAGATAAAATGCACTCACCAAATTCCTGATGGTGGATGCATTTGGAAGATAGATACACAGACATACAGGTTTACATTCCCATCAACAGTGGATTATGGTACCCTTTTCCCTTCATCCTCACCAGCATTTATTGGTTGTTGATTTCTGTATGAGAGCCATTCTAACTGGGGTGAGGTAAAACCTCATTGTGGTTTTCATTTGCATTTCCCTGATGGCTAGTGATCCTGATCATTTTTTCATGTGTCTGTTGTGTATTTGGATTTCTTCTCTTGAAAAATGTTTAAGTCAATTTCTTAACTGGCTTGTTTGTTTTGTTGTTGGTGGTTGAGTTTCTTGAGCTTTTTATAGATTTTAGATATTAATCCTTTATCAGTTGCATAGTTTGCAAATATTTCCTCCCATTTTGTCAGCTACCTCTTCTCTTTGCTGAGTGTTTTCTTTGCAGTGCAGAAGTTTCTCAGCTTGATGTAATCCCATTTGTCTCTTTTGGCTTTGATTGCCTGTGCTTCTGGGGTCTTTTCCATGAACTTTGCCTAGCCAGTGTCTTGCAGAGTTCCATGAGTGTTCTCCTCTAGTAATTTGATGATATTAGGTCATGCGTTTAGATCCTTGATCCATTTTGAGTTGATTCTTGTGTAAGGTGTAAGGTAGGAGTCTTGTTTCATGCTTCTGCGCTTAGAGACTCACTTTTTCCTGCACCATTTGTTGAAGAGACTGTCCTTGCTCCAGGGATTGATTTTAGCTCCCTTGTCAAAGATGAATTGGTTGTAGATGTATGGTTTTATTTCTGGAGTTTCTATTCAGTTCCATTGATCTACATGTCTATTTTTATGCCAGTACCAGGCTGTTTTAATTATAGTTGCTTTGTAGTATACCTTGAAATCTAGTAGTGTGATGACTCCAGCTTTGTTTCTGTTGCATAAGATTGTTTAGCTATTCAGGGTCTCTTTTGTTTCCATATGAATTTTAGCATTGTTTTTTTCTTTATCTGAGAAGAATGTCATTGGTGTTTTGATGGAGATCATATTGAATCTGTAATTGCTTTCAGTAGTATGGACATTTTGATGATATAAATTCTTCCAATCCATGACCATGGGAGATTTTTTTTAACTTTTTGTGTATTCTTCTATTTCTTTATGTTTTGTAATTTTCATCACAGAGATCTTTGACCTCCTTCGTTAAATTTATTCCAAGTTATTTAATTTTTGTTGCTATTGTGAATGGTACTGATGCTGTAAGTTCTTTCTCAACCATGGCATTGTCTGTGTATACAAAAGCTATTGATTTTGTGTGCTAATTTTATATCCTGCCACTTTACCAAAGTCTTTTGTAGTTCCAATAGTCTGTTAGTGGAGTCTTTTGGATCCCCTAGATACAGAACCATGTCATCTGCAAATAGAGATAGTTTGACTTCCTTCTTCCCAATTTGTACCCATTTGATTTCTTTTTCTTGCCTAGTGGCTCTGGCTAAAACTTCCAGGACAATATTGAACAGCAGTGGTGAGAGTAGGCATCCTTCTCTGGTTTTAGATCTTAGTGGAAATGCTTCCAACTCTTCCCCATTCAATAGGATGCTGGAAGTGGGTTTCTCATATATTACCTTGATTGTGTTGAGGAATGTTCCTTCCATATCCAATTTGCTTAGGGTTTTCATCATGAAAGAAGGTTGTATCTGATCAAATGCTTTTTCTGCTTCTATTGAGATAATCATATGGTTTTTATTCTTCAGTTTTTTAATGTGATATATCACATTGATTTGTCAATGCTGAACCATTTTGCATACCAGGGATAAGTCCCACTTGGTTCAGGTGAGTGATCTTTCTGATGTGTTGTTGGATTCAATTAGCTATTTTTTGGTGGAGGATTTTAAATATACAATCATCAGTGATTTTGGTCTATACTTATCTTTTTCTTGTTTATGGAATTAAGGTGATGCTGGCTTCATAGAAAGAGTTTGGGAAGATTCCTTCCCTTTCAATTGTTTTTGAATAACTTGAGAAGAAATGGAATTAGCTCTTCTTTAAAAGTTTGGCAGAATTCAGCAATGAAGCCATCTGGTCCTGGGCTTCTTTGGACGGTCTTTACTACTGATTCAATCTCCATCTTGGTTATTGGTCTTTTTAGGTTTCCTATGTCTTCATGACTCAATTTTGGTAGACTGTATGTATCCAGGAATTTATCCATATTTTCTAGATTATCCAATTTGTTGGCAAACAGCTGTTTGTAGTAATTCCTGATGATTCTTTTCATTTCTGTGGTACCCACTGTAACGTTTGCTTTTTCAACTCTGATTTTATTCATTTGGATCTTTTATAACCATGACCATGTTTCTGTGTGCAGCACATCCTTAAGCAAATTGTAGAGCTGGATGGGTGGTGACAAATTCTTTCAATTTCTGTTTGTTATGGAAGCTCTTTATTTCACCTTCATTCATAAATGAGAGCTTTGCAGGGTACAGTATTCTGGGTTGACGGTTTGTTTCTCTTAAGATATGGGCTGGCTGGCACCACGGCTCAATAGGCTAATCCTCCACCTGCAGCATTGGCACCTCAGGTTCCAGCTGGGGTGCGGGATTCTGTCCTGGTTGCTCCTCTTCCAGTCCAGCTCTCTGCTGTGGCCTGGGAGTGCAGTAGAGGATGGCCCAAGTGCTTGGGCCCTGTACCCGCATGGGAGACCAGGAGAAGCACCTGGCTCCTGGCTTTGGATCAGCATGGTGCGCCGGCCACAGTGTGCTGGCCACAGCGGCCATTGCAGGGTGAACCAAGAAAAAAGGAAGACCTTTCTCTCTGTCTCTCTCACTGTCCACTCTGCCTGTCCAAAAAAAAAAAAAAAAAAAAAAAAAAAAAAAGAATTTGGGCTATATCTCACCATTCTCTCCTAGTGTGTAGGGTTTCTGATGAGAAGTCAGCTGTGAATCTAATTGGAGATCCTCTGAAAGTTACCTGGTGTTTCTCTTGTGTATATTTTAGAATCTTTTCCTTATGTTTTACTGTAGAGAGTTTGACTACAATGTGTCGTGGTGAGGATCATTTCTGGTCATGTCTATTAGGAGTTCTATGTGCTTCCTGTCCTTGAACATCCCTTTCTTTCCACAAACTAGGGAAGTTTTCTGTAATTATTTCACTGAATAGGCCTTCTAATCCATTGTCTCTTTCCATGCCTTCAGGAACTCCTAATACCCATTGGTGGATCATTTGGTAGTATCCCATAAATCCTGAACATTTTTTAGAGCATAATGATACTTCCCACCCTACCCTCCCTTCTCCCCTTACTCCTGCCCACACTCCTTCTTTCCTTTTTTTTTTTTTTTACTTTTTGCATGAAATACTTCCAGTGTACTTTTTAAAAATTATTTATTTATTTATTTATTTAAAAGTCAGAGTTACATAGAGAAGGAGAGGTAGAGAGAGAGAGAGAGAAAGAGAGAGAGAGAGGTCTTCTGTCTGCTGGTTCACTCCCTAATTGGCTGCAATGGCCAGAGCTGCACCAATCTGAAGCCAGGAGCCAGGAACTTCTTCTGGGTCTCCCACATGGTTTCAGGGTTCCAAGGACTTGGGCCATTTTCTACTGCTTTCCCAGGCCATAGCAGAAAGCTAGATCAGAAGTGGAGCAGCTGGGACTTGAACCGGTGCCATATAGGATGCTGGCACTACAGGTGGCGGCTTTACCCGCTATGCCACAGCGCTGGCCCCTCAATGTACTTTATAATCACAAGATTAACCCTCCATTAAATAAATAATTCAATAAGTAGTAAGTAGAAAAACCACTGTTCCTCAAGAATATAGATAAAGGCTATAAAAATAATTAAATCTTAAAATGTCAAATATGAAAAAAGTAATGGATATCAGTGAAATTGACATTTTGAGAAAATAATTCTTAAATGCTAGGTACTGTTTACAGTGATGGTGTATGATTTTGTCATTTGGTCAAAGCATAATATTTATCAAAATTTAAAACCCACCAGGCCATAGTTAGGAGTTAGGACAAAGACAACCCACATTTTGGAGTATGTGCTTATTTCCATAAAGGAGCAAAGTCAGAAAACAAAAAACAAAAAGATGAAAATACATGGAAATGTTTGGTACATAAAAAGCTCTCTGATTATGAATATTTGCCTTTAATTTAGAGTCCAGATAATGTACCTCTAGAAATCAATGGAGTTTATCAATAGTTTATATCATCGAAATGTATTGCACAATTCTTGAGTAAAGTATTGCTGCTTTTAATTTTCCTCTAACTAGGTTGACTTCTAAAGAGGCAATGATATCTGTATTCTATATTTCATCTTACACATTTCACTGCAATAATGAACTTATCACCAATGTTGTTCTAACGTTCTTTAGTTGAGTGTCTCTAAAGTGGGTGGATATAGTCAATAAATCAATGATGAAATAATTCTATGAAGATAGGGTTGTTACAACTGAGAAATATTGCTGAAGGAGTATGGATCTCAGATATAAAATCTTTACTTGTGAATAGCTTTAATCTAAAATATACCATGCTGGGTGCTGATTTTCTTATTTCGTTTTTTCTGTTTCTTTTCTTTCTTCAAAAGATGTCCAAGTGACATAGAACCACAAAATTCAACCTGTGTCTTGGAATTTCTCCTTATGGGTCTCTCTGAGGATCCAGACCTGCAGCCCCTCCTGTTTGGGCTGTTCCTGTCCATGTACCTGGTCACAGTGCTTGGGAACCTGCTCATCAACCTGGCTGTCAGCTCTGACTCCCACCTGCACACCCCCATGTACTTCTTCCTCTGCAACCTGTCCTTGGCTGACATCAGTTTCACCTCAACTACAGTCCCCAAGATGATAATGGACATCCACACTCACAGCAGATCCATCTCCACTGTGGGCTGCCTCACTCAGATGTCCTTTTTTATGCTTTTTGGATGTCTGGATAGTCTGCTTCTGACCACAATGGCCTATGACAGGTTTGTTGCCATCTGTCATCCCCTGCACTACAAGGTCATGATGAGCCCACGTCTTTGTGGCTTGTTGGTTTTCATTTCATTTCTCATCAGCGTTTCAGTCTCTCAGCTTCACAATTCAATGGTGTTACAACTTACCTACTTCAAGAATGTAGAAATCTCTCATTTCTTCTGCGATCCTTCTCAGCTCCTCAGCCTTGCCTGTTCCGACACCTTCATCAATAACATGATCATGTATATTGTTGGAGCCATCTCTGGTTTCCTTCCTATCTTAGGGATCCTCTTCTCTTACTATAAAATTGTTTCCTCCATTCTGAGAGTCCCATCGCAAGGTGGGAGGTATAAAGCCTTCTCCACCTGTGGCGCTCACCTGTCTGTGGTTTGCTTATTTTATGGAACAGGTCTTGGGGTGTATCTGAGTTCAGCTGTTTCACTTTCTCCCAGGAAGTGTGCAGTGGCCTCAGTGGTGTACACTGTGGTCACCCCCATGCTCAACCCCTTCATCTACAGCCTGAGGAACAAAGATATCAAGAGGGCCATGTGGAGGCTCCTCAGCAAAACAGTCTCATCTCAGTCCCTGTGCCACCATCTGGAATGTAGGTTGGAAAAGGCAGTGAAAGTGAGCATCTAGACCTGAAAATCTCACCTCTGTCATTACAACATGTTTGAGGCTCTCTGGCTTTTGTTCTCTACATTTTATATCTAACTATTGCTTCTTCTGCTCTTTATTTAAGATGGAGAATTACAGGTCTTTTGTGCATCCTTCACATGCATGAACCCTCTTGGGCTATGGAGCTCTCTGTAGTTCATTGTTGATCACCTAGGTATCCTGGAGAGATGAACAGCTCTCTTTTTGTGACCTTCAAGTTCACATCTTCACCATGGTTCATAAATACTTCTCAGACACATTTATCATCTAACTTATTTGTGCAGTTTTGTATGAGGATCACTACAATCACTGTTCCTCTTTATAGAACCACCTGTAGAGCTTCAAAATGTTGAGACCTGGGTGTCACCACCAGAGATTCCAATTTCATGATCTGGTGCATGACTTGAGCATGAATTTTCAAGGCACCTTGGTTTATGCTGAACAATCTGTTGAAGCTGTTTCAGCAGCTTCACTGTATGTGATGACACTTTTCCCTTGCTGCTTTCATGATTCTCTCTGTGTCACTTTTAACAATTCTATTTGTCTTGGTGTAGTCTCTTTGGATTTATTCTCATTGGAAATCATGCAGCCTCTTGAACATGTATTTCCACTTCCTTTAAATTTGGAAGTTTCCATTTCAGTCATTATTGCTTCAAACCGGCTCTCTGGCCCCCCTCTCTTTTCTGGTTGTGGAACTCCCAAAATTACTCCACTGGTCTGCTTAGGGTATCCCATAAGTCTTTTGGTGCTCTGCTCTTCACTCGTTTCTTTTCTTCCTTTGATTGGGTAGTTTCAGATGAGTTCTACTGACATTGACTGGTTCTTCCTTCTTGAATAGAGTCTACTGTTGAACACTATATGGAATATTCCAACTCAACTAATGTATTATTCATCTTCAATGTTTCCATTTGCTTTCATAGAGATTTATTTACTTATTTGAAAGGCAGAGAGAGAGAGAGAGAGAGAGAGAGATTTTCCATCTGCTGGTTTACTCCCCAAATGACTGCCATGGTCTATGCTGACCCAGGCTGAAGCCAGGCGCCAGGAGCTTCTTCTGGGTCTACTATGTGGGTGCAGGGGCTGGGCACTTGGGCCATCTTCCACTGATTTTCTAGGTGCATTAGCAGGGAGCTGTATCAGAAATGGAGCAACCTGGACTCAAACTGAGCCTATACGGGATGCTGTGGCATAGGTTAGGCCTCCGCCTGCAGTGCCGGCATCCCGTATAGGCGTCAATTCAAGTCCTGGCTGCTCCATTTCCAATCCAGCTCTCTGCTATGGCCTGTGTAAGGAGCAGAAATTAAACAGCTCCACCATAACATTAACAGGAAATAAGCAAGAGCTACAGTGGCTGCAGGAGATCTGCATGGACTGGATAAGAACCACCCATGGCCACATACACCCTCCTGGGGCCTCCTCGGCCATACACTGACCACCAAAAATGAATATAACCTGCAGGCTGAAGAGGCCCTGAGAGACTTCCTGAACAGACCCTCCTGGAGCAAAAGCTCCAGGTTGACCTGCCACACTCAGACCTTCCCACGAGTTCTCCCAGCCAGGCCTGCGCCTGCCGGATGCCAAGGCCGAGCTCACCCTACAGACTTCGAAGCCCTGCTCACCCAAAGCCGAGACTCTACTCGCCTTTCCAGACCTGCATCCTTTGGCCCAGAGGCACCACCCATGCAGACGCTGTGAGAATCCGCCCTCTTGTGGCTAAGACATGTCAAGAGGAGCACGGGAGGTACTGTGGGAACCTTAGGTGGTCGGTTTTGCCCAGTGTGCTGTGTGAATTAGAACCTGTGACTTCTCCATTGCACAATAAAGTCCTTATTGGAATCAACACAGCCTTGGTGCCATTACTACACTTGCAACAACCAGGGAAAGCAGTAGAAGATGACTCAAGTGCTTGGGCCCTGCACCCATGTGGGAGACCCGGAAGAAGCTCCTAGCTCCTGGCTTTGGATAGGCACAGCCCCTGCTGATATAGCCATTTAGGGAATGAACCAGTAGATGGAAGAGTCTCCTCTCTCTCTTCCTCTCTCTCCCTCTGTAACTCTGCCTCTCAAATAAATAAATAAAATATTTTAAAAAAAGATTTTATTTATTTATTTGAAAGAATTACACAGAGAGAGGAGAGGCAGAGAGAGAGAGAGGTCTTCCATCTGATGGTTCACTCCCCAGTTGGTTGCCAGCGGCCGGAGCTATGCCAATCCGAAGCCAGGAGCCAGGAGCTTCTTCCCGGTCTCCTACGTGGGTGCAGGGGCCCAAGGACTTGGCCCATCTTCTACTACTTTCCCGGGCCATAATAGAGAGCTGGACAGGAAGTGGAGCAGCCGGGTCTCGAACTGGCGCTCATATGGGATGCCGGCGCTTCAGGCCAGGGTGTTAACCAACTATGCCACAGCGCTGGCCCCAATAAATCTTGGAAAAAAAAAAAGACAGTCTTTTCCACAAATGGTGCTGGACCAATTGGGCCTCCATTAGTAAGAAAATGAGTCTACACCCTTCACAGAAATTAAAATGAGCCACAGCCCTAAACATAATACACAGAGCTGGAAAACTAGGAGACAGCAGGAGGAGCCGGCATTATGGCACAGCAGGTTAAGCCATGGCTTGTGATGCTGGCAACCATGTCAAAGTTCAGCTGGCCTGACCACATGTGTGTTGCTGGCAGTCTGGGTAAAGGGTGTTGGCAGCAATAAAATCCTCAAAAGCTCACAAACCTCCCACGCCCCAGAGCAGCCCCTGGGGTCTACATCCAGCTTCTAACACTAATAAGCTGCCAGTCACAAGAAAAGGGCAAGGCCAGTGACATCCAGCTGTTTATTTTCATGGTGAAGTCAGCAGCCTGGAAACTGTTTGCCACCAGTCAGCACGGCTGTCTGCCACATCAGTGCTTTCCGCCTCAGCCCACGTACGTGTAGAACAAAGTCAGGTTGCTAACCTTGCTTTCCAAACAGCTGCACGAGAAAATGTGCTCTTGGTACCTAGTGAGGCCAGGTTCCAGCAGTTTTCCAGCATCCCATTGGCAGATGCCAATCACCCTGACTGCAGCTCACAGCCTCCATCTCTGTGTCTCACCAATGCAGGGGCAGATCTTGTCCTAAAACACAAGAGAATCAAACTCTCAGCAAACAAGCTCCCTGCCCATGCATACCTGGGAGGCGGCAGGGGACGGCTCAGGTCCTTGTACACCTGCTGCACTGTGGGAGACGTGGATGGAGCTCCTGGCTTCAGCCTGGGCCAGTGGTGCCTGCTGCAGGTTTGCAGAGCCAATCCGTGGATGGAACATCTTGGTCTCTGTACCTCTCCAATAAAATAGTTTTAAAATGAAAACAGCCACAGGCTGGCGCCGTGGCTCGCTAGGTTAATCCTCTGCCTGCGGCACCAGCATCCCATCTGGGCACCGGGTTCTAGTCCCGGTTGCTCCTCTTCCAGTCCAGCTCTCTGCTGTGGCCTGGGAGGGCCGTAGAGGATGGCCCAAGTGCTTGGATCCCTGCACCCACATGGGAGACCAGGAGGAAGCACCTGGCTCCTGTCTTCGGATTGGCGTAGCTCCGGCCGTAGCGGCCATTTGGGGAGTGAACCAACGGAAGGAAGACCTTTCTCTCTGTCTCCCTCTCTGTCTATAACTCTGTCAAATAAAAATAAAATAAAATAAAATAAAACAGCCACTCACAACCTGCCTGCTCCCATCAGGGCTGTGGACCACAGAGTGCCTGGGACAGGTAAAGCTTTGCCAGGTTCACGAGGATGGAAAGGCAAATCGGATTTTGCGTGAACACCTTTTAGCTACGGTTTTTTTTTTTTTCAGTCTTAATTATGAAGTCAATGATGGATCTTTAAAAAAAATGCTAGTACCCTAACATTGAGTAAATCAAACACGCTTATTATTTTTTTCTATTTATTTTGTTTTTAAATTTTATTTAAGGCATACAGATGTCATGTATTTCAATACCCAGATGCAAGAACACAGTGACACTTCTCACGCTCCCTCGGCCTCCCTTTCCTAGTCCCACTCTTCACGAAGATCTATTCAAGACCCTCCGGGGCCGGCGCCGCGGCTCACTAGGCTAATCCTCCGCCTAGCGGCGCCGGCACACCGGGTTCTAGTCCCGGTCGGGGCGCCGGAATCTGTCCCGGTTGCCCCTCTTCCAGGCCAGCCCTCTGCTGTGGCCAGGGAGTGCAGTGGAGGATGGCCCAGGTGCTTGGGCCCTGCACCCCATGGGAGACCAGGAAAAGCACCTGGCTCCTGGCTCCTGCCATCGGATCAGCGCGGTGCGCCGGCAGCAGCGCGCCGGCCGCGGCGGCCATTGGAGGGTGAACCAACGGCAAAGGAAGACCTTTCTCTCTGTCTCTCTCTCTCTCACTGTCCACTCTGCCTGTCAAAAAAATAAAAAAAAAAAAAAAAAAAAAAAAGACCCTCCGGGATGCTAAAATGCATCAGCGTTCAGGGATCTGGCCGGGCGGGGCAGGGAAGGACGGGGCCGCGCAGACACAGCGCCAGGAACGGGACTAGTCCGTCCCCAAACCACGCAGCCTGGGCAGGAGGCCGCCTCTGGCCCCACTGCCTCTCCAGGTGCTGCAGCTGGGCCAGCACGAGCTTGCTCGCCAAGGTGGCTGGGGGGAGACACGGGGTAGGGGAAGATGTGCGCAGGGGCGTCGAGGGGAGAGATGCACCCCGGGGAGGGGATGCCCACGCGGGGGTGGATACACGGAGGTCCCCCTGGCATCTGGGAGCACAGAACTCCCCCCTACGAACTGACGCACTCGGGGCAAGGCCAGGGACGGAGGCGACCCCGGCCCTCACCCCCTCCGACCTGAGGTTCGCTTCCAGCTCGGTCTCCCCCAGCAGAGACAGGGAAGGGGGGTAGGGAGGGGGACAGGAGCAGTTGCTGGTAAGGATGGGCCGGGAGCCCCGACCTCCAGGCCAAGGCTGACCCCTTCCGGGCCTCACGCTCTGAGGGGGCAAGACCGGGGGCTCAGGGCAGGGTTCAGGACCAAATGCACCCTCCGGCTTCCCCAAGCAGGCCCCTGGCCAAGACACTCCCGCTTCCGACCCCGCCCCTTAGACCCTGCCCGGAGACCCTCACGCAGCGTCCTGTCAGCTGAGGGGGCGGGAGCACCGCGTCCTTGCCACACAGACACTTCTGACCCGGGCTCGGATCAAGCTGTGGAGCCCCGGACCTCTGGTGGGACGCGGGCCAGGGTCAGCGATCTGGCCGCAAACGGCACACATCAGCGACCAGCTCCACCCAAGGAATCAGTCCCCACGGCTCGCGACGGCCAGTCAGAATCACGTGGCTCGGGCCGACCAATGAACAGCCCGTGTAAGAAAGGGCCCGCCCCCCCACCTCGTTACGCGCAGGCGCGGTCTTCGGTTCCGCCCCTCCTGGGAAGCACGGCCTGAGGCCCCGCCTCCCTCCAGGCAGTGAGTGACAATGCCCTGAGGTCCCGCCCCCTCGCTTTGCGCGTGCTCGCGGCGTGAGGGCTCCTCCCCTTACGTCAGGCGGGCCACCGCCTGCCTCCCCGCCCCTCCCAGTCACGCACGTGGTCGCCTGCGGCCCCGCCCCCCCTTGCCGAGCACGCTCTCGCTGCATGTGGGCCCTGCGGGCCGCCGTCCGCCCGCTGCTCCCGCGGTCCCGCGCGTGCCGCGGCCTCCCTACTCCTAGGGCCGCGCCGCCACAGCCCCGCCACTCACGCGCGCTCGCCGCCTTCCGGCCATGGGGTCCAGGGGGGCCAGGAAGCGAGAGATGGGGCCCGAGGACAGAGGCCCCGAAAAGCCCCGCAGGAGAGGACGAGGGGGATCCCGAAGGTGCGGAGGAAGAGGAGGAAGAGCTGCTGAGGAGAGACCCTCTGTTGCCTTCAGGGACCCAGCGCGTGTGCTTAGTGCACCCTGATGTCAAGTGGGGAGCGGGGAAGCCGCAGCTGACTAGAGGTGACCGGGGCCGCCGCGAGGGGCGGGGCCTCTGGTGACGGGCGCTCATTGGGGCGGGGCCCCAGGGGCGGGGCCTCGGGGAGGCGCTCATTGGGGCGGGGACACGGGAGTGTGGCCTCGGGAGGTGCTTATTGGGGCAGAGACGCCTGTCGTAGGGGTGTGGCTACAGGGGCGGGAACCGCTGGTGGGCGGGGCCTCCGCTGCACCGAACAAATGTTTGGGAGTCCCGCGACGCGGGCAGTGCCCAGGGTCCTCCGGCGCCCTCGGGAAGGGAGGGAAGTGCTAGGTAACTGCCGGAGCCTGCTGAGTGGTGCTTTCCCTCACTGGCCAGGGTCTTCCTTATCGGGGGTGCCTCCGGAACCCTGAAGTCCTGTGAAACCCTTGACACTCCCCGGCTCTGAATCGGCTTAGGCACCCGCCTCCCCTCCCCCACCCACTTCGCTCCTAAGCCAACCCCCGACCCGCAGCTGCCCTCTCGCGCATCCGATCCCGGGACTCCTGTGCCCCCTTGCCTGCCCCCTCCTCCCCCCCAACAAAGCAGCCCCCCCGCCTGCTGCCCCTCACCCCGTTCTGGCGTTTGCACGTCCAGAAACAAGAATCCTGAGCCCAGCAAGATTTTGCCCGGGGCAGGGGATGTCCTAACTTGCAAGCCTCTACCAGACTCCTGCACCTGCCTGGAGCTGCCCACCTGGCACGCCAGGTGCCCACAGGGACCCAGCCAGGTGTGGAGTAGGATCATATGCACCGGAGTTTGGGGCAGTGGTCCCAGGACCCTCAAAAGGCCAGGCTTTGGGGGCTCTTCCTTTAGGATTGAACATTTTAAAACCTTGAATCTTGCAACTCCTATCTCCCCCTCTGGTTCCAGAACATTCTCGCTCACCTCCCCCCCCCCCCCCCCCAAGGGAGACCCTGTTCTTGTCCATCAGCAGGCAGCGCCGCTCCTCAGCCCTGGCCACTGCGAACCCACTCTCAGCTCTGCCCGGACATTTCCGGTCTACAGTGGGGTCTCTCGTTGTGGCCTCCTGGGTACTCCCAGGCACGTGGCCCTGCCTCTCCATTCTGCCAGCCCTTCCTGGCTGCTGTCCATCTCCCACAAGCCATGACCACCTCAGGACTAGGTTTTGAGTGTTGGCCACCTGCAGAGACCTGTAGGGGTGGAAGTGCGGGGTCCCACGTGGACTTCTGTGCACACCTAGGGGAGGGGGTCGCTCTGGGGGTCTGGGGCGGAAGTGGAAGCTGGGGCATGGACCCAGTGGGGAGGGGCAATGGGCGAGGACCTCCTGCAGGGAGGGGCAGGGTGGCCAGGAATTTACAGCTAGGCTTGAGGTTTAAGGACCCTCCCAGGGTCTGACCTGAATACAAAAGACTGGGGACCCCTGTGGGGCCACCCCAAAGACATGTGCTCCCCAAGGCAGATAGGATGCCACCCCTGCCCTCCCCCCAAGTCCAGGCCCCTTCCACCACCCACAGGTGGCTGCTTTGTTCCCTGTTCCCTTTCCCGCTATGACCCCAGCCCCCTCCTGTCCCCCCTTCCTGCTGTCACTACCATCACATCCAAGCCGTGCCTCAGCACTGCAGTTGCTGCCTTCTCAGAGGACCCTTTCGCAGATGGACACCGGCCAGGTCACCCCGGGGCAGGCGCAGCCGGGGCCCAGGCCTTCCCTGGGGAGGTGAATCCACAGCGGCTGTGTGCTCCCCCACAGCTGAGTGGCAGGTGGCAGAGGCGGTGGCACTGGTGCGCTCGCTGGATGGCTGGTCCGTGGTGCTGACCCTGGTTGTGCCCACCAAGACCCCTGAGCGGAAGCTCATCTTTGGCAGAGGGAACTTGGAGCGCCTTACAGGTGAGTCTGCCTCCTTCCCCACTCCGCTCCTGCCCCTGCCCCCAAGAACAAGAGGTCAGGGACCCCCTGGGTCAAGGGAGCAGCACAGGGTCCCTTCGCTGGGGAGGGGGCTGCACCTGCTGCGGGCCTGGGGTTGAGGTTTCTGCCAAGGGCGCTCAGCTCTGGGGGTGGGGGTGGAAGCTGCACCTGCTGTGACTCCCTGGCAGCCATCCCCCCAAGTTCTCACTCAGTGCGCCACGAGGCAGGATTCTGCAGAGACCCCTGCTCGCCTCAGCTGCTGGAGACCTCCCCAACCTTGCTGGAGGCTGAGGGTGGAGCTTGGGGGCAGGGATGACAGCTGGGGGTGTGGCAGGGACAGGGCTGGGGTCTGAGGGAGGCAGGGGGCGGGGCAGGGGACAGCAGGAGTTGTGTTCACACTGCATGTGCAGGTATGTGTGCGTGTGTCTCACACACCCCTGAAGGTAGACTCTGCTGGACCCCACAGCAGGCAGTCAGGGATTCAGAGACTGCGGCTCGCACGGGTGTGTCCCACAGGGGCATCCACGGGGCAGTCCCTAGCAGTGTCATGCTCTGACCACTTGCGGTTTCTGTTAGAGACAATCAGGGGCGCTGCCGACATCACCTGCGTGTTCCTGAACCTGGAACGGATGGCTGCTCCCACCAAGGTGAGCCAGGTGCTAAAGCTGCATGTTGATCTGGCCTGGGGAGGCCCAGAATCACCTGTGGCCTCTCTCCTTTTCCAGAAAGAGCTAGAAGCTGCCTGGGGCATCCAGGTGTTCGACCGATTCACCATTGTGCTACACATTTTCCGTGCCCATGCCCGCACCCGAGAGGCCCGGCTTCAGGTGGCGCTGGCGGAGCTCCCGCTGCTCAGGTGCGGGGAGGGCATTGGCCTCAGCAGCTCATCCAGAGGGCTCTGTACCTCACTCAGCTTCAGTTGGGGGCTGGTTTGGGGGTGTCCAGTGCACCACCAAGTGCAACTAGCCCCTCCCCCCAGGTGAACAATGGCACCTGCATGTGGGGTTCACGTGCCCTGGCAGGGGGCCACACCTGTGCAGGGCAAGGTCCCTGTGTCCAGTGTCCCCTCCCCGGGCACCCTCACCTGGAGCCACCTGCCTGGCTCGAAGTCACTTCCTGTTTCAATACCAGGTCAGGCCTGAAAAGTGACATCACTCAATGGGACCGCCAGAGAGGGGGCTCCCGCTACATCCTGGGATCAGGTAAGGAGTAAACCATAGGGGCCGGCTGCCCCCCAAAAGACCCCTATGTAAGGTTGGTCTGTGTCAGATACACAAGCCAGTTACCCCATGGGTAACACGTGGGACCAGGTTAGTAAATATATAAGCAGCAGCTTGCTTACCTGTCGGGTGTGCAGCAGAGAAAGTCTGAGAGAGCACTGGCTCCACTCAGCCTCTGGCCCCAGCTTCACACCACAGCACGTGGAGTGTGTGGGGGAGGCACAGTGCCTGCGGGCAAGGCATGATGCAGGTGCAGGCAGGGCAGGTGCGGAGGCAGAGTGCGGGTTGGGCACCCGAGGCAGAGCTCACTTTGACAATAGGTGAATGGAGGGACCCAGCCACCACAGAGCCCTCCTGATCTATCACCTCCCACAGGTGCCATGTGGCTGTTCTCCGGGAAGGGGGGCTCACAATGGCTACACCCTGGGGCTCTAGAGCAACAGGAACTCAGCGGTGGGCACCTGATGGTTAAGACCCCCGCATCTCATGTCAGAGCACCTGGGTTCAAGTCCTGGCCCCACACCTGACTCCAGCTCCCTGCTCATGCACACCTGGGAAGCAGCAGCAGGTGATAGCTCAGGTCCTTGTGCACCTGCCACCCACCTGGGAGACCTGAATGGCGCTCCTGGCTCCTGGCCTCACCCCATTGTCCTTTGCTTTATGACACCATTCAAATAAGGTCCCATCCCCAGGACCTGGACGTCAGGACAGGGATGGTCTGGTGGACCATGTTCATGCCACTGCAGACAGGGTCCCGGCTGCCCCCCAAGCTCTTGCTTCCTGTGAGAGAAGGACCTCCTGCTGACCTCACACGTGGACACGTGCAGGCCAGGCCACCTTGCTCCAAGCAGCACCATTTCTCACAGCACAGGCCTGTGCCGGCTGCATGGGGAGAGCAGGCTAGAGGTGCCTGGCCATCAGGGAACATAGGCCCTTGGGCCCACCTTGGGCTTCAGGGGTGTGGCCTTGGCCTTGGCCTGGTCTGGTCTGCCCCAACTGACTGCCCAGGTCTTGCAGGTGAGTCAGCCCGGCAGGTGCAGCAGCGAGAACTTCGGGAGAAGGAGGCTGGGATCAGGAAGGCCCTGGAGCGGCTGCGAAGGAAGAGGCAGCTCCTGCGGCAGCAGCGGGCTCGGCGGGAGCTTCCCGTGGTCTCCGTGGTGGGCTACACGAACTGCGGTGAGTGAGCGACAGGCGCAGTGATGGATGGGTGGGCGGGGCTGTACCAACTGTGGTGAGTGACAGGCTCAGTGATGAACTGGCGATAGGCAGGCAGGTGTGCATGTGTGCCTTGTGTGTGTGTGTGTCTAACCCGTGACCCCGTCCCAGGCAAAACCACCCTGATCCAGGCCCTGACGGGCGACCAAGCCATGCAGCCGCAGGACCGGCTCTTCGCCACACTGGATGTCACAGTCCACGCTGGGTGGCTGCCCTCACGCCTGCCCGTGCTCTACGTGGACACCGTGGGCTTCCTGTCCCAGCTGCCCCATGGTCTGCTCGAGTCCTTCACGGCCACCCTGGAGGATGTGGCCCACTCCGTGCGTAGGGGCAACCCCTAGACATAAACTCCCTCCAGGGGAAGGAGGACCCCAGGGAGGGGGCAGGGGCTGGGCCCCAGGTTGGGGGGACCCTAGAACAGACCAGCGACACAGGGTGGTGCTGGGGTGATCCTTGCCCATGCCCTGGCTACCCCAGGCTGGCTGCGAACCCAGGGAGGAGGGGACAGAGGCCACCTGCAGCCCCCAGGTGTGTCCCGCCCCACACCAGGTATCTGTGGCACCTCCCACCTGCTTGCACCTGGCTCTGTAGAGATGGCTGGGGCCCACTCCATGGCACTTGCTGTCCCATGCCACTTGTCTCACAGGTATGCAGTGCCTAACTATCCCCAGACAGGTAGAGGACCCCACAGAGCTGCTGCATGACCCTATGTCCCCACAGGATCTCATTGTGCATGTGAGAGATGTCAGCCACCCTGAGACGGAGCTGCAGAAAGCCAGTGTCCTGTCAGCCCTGCAGGGCCTGCACCTGCCGAGCTCACTGCTGGACTCCATGCTGGAGGT
Source organism: Oryctolagus cuniculus (assembly GCF_964237555.1). Classification (NCBI taxonomy): domain Eukaryota; kingdom Metazoa; phylum Chordata; class Mammalia; order Lagomorpha; family Leporidae; genus Oryctolagus; species Oryctolagus cuniculus. Next base: position 22,980 of record NC_091435.1, on the reverse strand, counting down.
GCACAACAAGGTGGACCTGGTGCCGGGGTGAGCATGCGTCCCCAGAGGCGGCTGGCCACTGTCCCCTCATGGCACCCACCTGTCTGTGGCTCCCGTGGGTGGGAGGGTGAGCGGGGAGATCCTCGGGGCCAGTTCCCAAGGTTCCAGTGAGGTCTCCGGCCATCTACAGGTACAGCCCCTCAGGGCCCAGTGCCGTGGCTGTGTCTGCGCTCCTCGGGCATGGGCTGGAGGAGCTGAAGGCCGGACTGGAAGCAGCCATTTTGCGAGCCACGGGGAGACACATGGTCACACTCCGTGTCGGACTGCAGGGAGCCCAGCTCAGGTGAGCAGCCAGGCAGGATGCACGGAGGGTGGGGTGTGTGTGGGGAGGTCATTCCTTCACCCCAGTCCCTGGCATCCATGGGTACCGTGAGTGCCACCCCCTGACTGATAAGGAGTGCGCTGTGGGGCTGCGTGCCTGCGTCCACGGACCAGGCCCCAAGGCCTCCCCTGCGGTCCGTGAAACGAGCTTGGATCCACAGCTGGCTGCACCGCGAAGCCACCGTGCAGCAGGTGCACGTGGTCCCAGGGGCACAGGCAGCGGATGTGGACGTGATCATCAGCGACTCTGCACACCGCAGGTTCCGGAAGTTGTTTCCAGAGTGATGGCACCAGGTGCAGCCGTTCTGGAACATATCTTGCTGTGGGGGTGGGAGGATGGGGCCAGAGCGCATGTGGTCATCACTCGGGTGGCCTCTATGTCCTACCCCTCTACCTCTGCTAACCTTGCAGATCTGCGCACCCCCACTACATATATGTCTGTGATGAGCTATTAAAGGTAAAGTTGTGGCTTCTTCCCATGTGTGCGTGCGTGGTTGTGGCAGGTGCACGGGGGCCTCTCAGGCACCTGGCCTGGGCTTCCCTCCATCAGCCTCTCAGGGTTCAGTCTTGGAAAGAGCAGGAAACTGCAGTGCCATGCGGGGAAACCTGCACAAATGCACAGCTGTGGAGAGAGGCGGAGCCGAGGCTGGCCGGGCCAGGGTCCCCCACTGCAGATGCAGTGGCATGCTGGATACTGGGCATGAACGTGACCCGTCTCTCAGGCTTGGGGGAGTAGGAAGGAGGCCGTCAGAGACAGGAGATGCTCTTCAAGCCTTTTAAAGATTGATTTATTTAAAAGCAGCGGGAGAGAAAGAGAATCTTCCATCTGCTGGTTCCCTCCCCAAATGGCTGGGCCAGGATGAAGCAGGAGACTGGAACTCCATCTGGGCCTCCCAGGTGTGCATGAGCAGGGAGCTCCAGTGCCTGAACAGCGGAGCAGCCAGTACTTGAACTGGTGCCCACAGGGGATGCTGGCGTCGCAGATGGGGGCTTTACCCACTAGGCCACAATGCAGGCTCCAGTGTCTCCTTGATGCAGACTTGGCAAAATGGCTCCCTCCAAAGCCAGCACTGGCCAGGGTCCTGCAGCTTGGACTAGAAGGGGACCCTGTGCCTGGCAGGTGAAGGGAAGACATTGCTTCTCTTCCTCCTGACGCCCTGGAGTGGCTGCCTCTCAGACTTCACCTATACTTACCTGTCTAGGGTCACACTCAGCCAAGGGCGAGTGCTGGGACCCTGGACACTCGGGAGGAGGAGGGGCAAAGACTCAGGACTCCAGGAGGAAGAGGGTGCTGGGGGCTGGAAGCTCCTGGCAGTGCCGCCTCCTCTTCCTCCTCACCGCCTCCTCCCCTTGATCTGATGGAGCTCCTGGCTGCTGTCTTCAGCTGGGTCCAGTGCTGGCTTGGCAGGCATGTGGGCGTGAGCCAGCGGACTGACTGTCCCTGTCCCACATATCTGTCTCCCTGCCTGTCAAAACACAAATGGCAACATTTGATTGATGTGCCTAGGGAGACTTTGAGCTGTGATGACGCTGACACTGACAGTGTCTGTCAGCTCCTTCAGTTTATTTGACAAAATGTGGAGGAGCAAAGAGGCAACGAGGGAGTTTCTGATTTTTCATGTCCTGAGCTGGGGCCTATCTATGCCAGGACCTGGAGCTCACTATCTTCACCACACGCTTGCGTCTTTGCAGTTCTGTGTGGTTCATGTGTGTGTGCTGCATGTATGTGAGATGTCACATGTGTGTGTACTGCATGTGCGAATGGAGCCCAAACATGTATAAGATTGAGTGGTCCATGTCTGTGCTGCATCTGGAATGTCACACACGTGTGCACACTGCATGCATGATAGATTTTACTTGGAGCCCATGCATGTGTATGAATGTGTGCACTACAGAAAAGTGATAGATAGTGTCAGGAAATGAACTCCCAGTCAGACCTATGACCTGGAGCCTGCTCCCTGGGAATGGCCATGGCCCCTGCCACCCAGGTGAGACTGGACACCCTGGGCAGCTCCTGCCACCCTGGCAATGCCACTGGCGGCTCCCAGAACTACCTGGGGGAGAGTCCCTGGTGAGCCTGTCCTGTCATCCAGGGCAGCATGCACTGGGGAAGGAGGTGCAGGTGCACAGATGCGACTCCCAGGTGCGATGTGAGGTCGTCGCCAATGTCAGCACCCACCACACGGACGCCCCAGGGTCAGGGGGCTGCAATGGCTGAGGGGGCTCACAGACTGTGGACTCTGCCCCACCTGCGCACACATCTGTCACTGAGAGGCCCGGGCCAGGGCTCAGCTGCGGAGTAGCTTCCAGTTGAGTGCAATGACATCACAGACGAAGCTGCCAGCCCCAACAAAGTCACCCGCGATAATGTTGGTGCAGCGGGAGCCAGATCCCGGGCACTGCTCACGCACCCAGGCGGTCAGCATGGGCAGGCCTGCCAATGTCACCTGGCTCAGGGACCTCGACAGATGCGCCAGGACGTAGGTCAGGTGCCCTGTGAGGTTCACACCCGCTGCGAACAGTCCACCTGCAGGTTACAGAGGAGGGGTCGGGTTATACAGGGCCAACAGAAAGTGGAATTAGAAGAGGGGCAGGGCCTTGAACCCAGACCCTTGGACACAGGACGCAATCACTAGGAAATACCTGCCTTCCATGAGCTCTGTAACACCGTCATGGGTGTCCACATATATGTGTGCATATGTAGAGAGATACCCCAACACGGCCACATGTGTACACGCATTTAAGTGTGTGTCCCTGCATGTGCATGATCATGTATGTGTGTGGCAGTGTGTACTGGGTCATGCATATGTGTTTATATCACCACATACATCCCATGGGTGCACATGTGTCTCTGCATGTGTGTGCTTGTGTACATGTGCAAGCATGCACACAAGAAGCATGTATCACTTTTAACTTTCACTTAAATGTAAAAGCAGGGGCTGGTTACGGGCCAGCGGTTAAGATGCCAGGTCCTTGGTGCCAGCGCTGTAGCTTGACAGCTGTAGCTGTGCCTGTGATGCCTGCATCCCATGTGGGCACCAGTTGGGGTGCCAGTTGCTCCATTTCCCATCCAGCTCCCTGCTAATGGCTTGGGAAAGCAGTGGAGGATGGCTCAAATGCTTGGATCCCTGCACCCATGTGGGAGACCTGGATGATGCTCCTGGCTCCTGACTTTGGCCTGGCCCAGCCCCAGCCACTGCAGCCATTTGGGGAGTGAACCAGCAGATAGAAGCTCTTGGCTCCTGAATGGAGCTCCCTGCTCACAAACACCTGGGAGGACCCACATAGTAGCCCCCCTACCTGGGCGGCCGCAGCTCTTCATGCGTTCCAGGTAACTGATGAGGGCCTCGGTATTCACCTGGTCTGCCCACCAGCAGGGGACCCCAGGCCACAGCTCCCGGTGCCGCCTCACGGAGCCTTCATGCTCATAGGACACGAGGACCTGCTGGCCGTGGGCCCACAGTTGCCGCAGTGTGGGCACTTCCTGCAAGCATGGGAGTCACTGGTGGGCAGCCCATGTCACCTGCTGGACCTCCAGCTGGAAGACGCCATGACCCAGGACTCCCAGCATGCAGCAGGTGACCCAGCAGGCAGGACCCCTGCTGCAGCCACTTCTGAAGCAGGAACCTTGGCCACTCATCTGCCTCAGGTGTTTCCTGCACCTGACCCACTGTCCCCATCCCTCCTACTCCTTCTCCTCACCCCTCGAGGACACAGCATGTCCCCAAAGATGTTCTGGATGCAGGTGACCAGGTACTCGTGCAGGTGTGGGGTCATGTCCTCAAAGTGCCTGCAGGCCAGGATGATGACCTCCTGCGGGTGCTTCTGCAGCCACTCCGAGATGTCTGTGAGGGTGTCCTGGGTATGCAGGAAGGCCCATGGGTCAGTGGGGCGGTGCTCAGGGGGACACGGGCTGGCCTGGACAGGTCAGCAAGCCCAGGCTCCAGGTCAGGGCTGAGGGAGAAGTTACCCAAGGGAGGGAGGATGGGGAGAGGGGGAGCCCAGCAGGGAGGTGTGTGTGCATGTGGAGTGTGCTACATGTATAAGTGATGTGCATGCACACATGAACTTTGCATGTGTGATATGTGTGAAGCGTGTGCACACATTGTGTACATGTGCACACTGTATACATGTGAAATCTTGCACATTTGTGTATGTGAATTTTGTGTGTGTGATGTGTGTACATGTGTGTGCAGTGCATGCATGTGTGTGTGACTGACAAGACTGCATGTATGCAAAGGTGTGAAGTCTACAAGCTCCAGGGAGTAAGCATGGAGTGTCCAGTGCAGAATGAGATTAGCCAGGGCACAGTTGAGCTCAGCAGGTGCAGCTCAAGCCCCAGGCTCAGTACTTGCTGACCCCTCCACTATGTCCCTGGGGCCCACAGGGTACCCAGGCGCTGCAGGCTGCAGGCAGGGTGAGCACACCCCACACTCAGCTTTCAGAGCACCCACGGAAACAGGAGCAGAGGGGGAACAGGTGGGACCCTCAGCTGCAGGCAGGGAGCCCACCTGGCGCCCCTCACAGTGCTGAGGACTGCGGGAAGCTGAGCTGAGTGCAGAAGGAAGCAGTGCAGGCTCTGATATGCACACATGGCTCAGGAGCCCAGAATGGTTACCCTCAAGGGCTCAGCAGCCCCCTACCCACAAATGGCTGCCAAAGCCCTGTCATCCATTAGCCCTCCTGCTGTGTGCACACCTGGAGGCTCTCTCCACAGGCACACCTGGCCCCTACCTCCACCAGTGCTGTGCTGTACACCTTGTGCACAAAATGCAGATTCTTCTCCGAGCCGCCTGGCATGTGGGCAATACACAGGTCCAGGTACCGCACACCTGCGTCCAGCTGCTCCGTGACATCCAGTGTCTGTGGACAGAGGCTGTGGTCACCTCTGTCCCTGGGGCCACTTGCTCTCCAGGTGACCCGGCCTCCTTCTCACAGAGGCTGCTGGACCTGTTGGAGAACAAGCTGTGTCTTTCTCCTTTTGGATCATTTGGGTTGGCAGCCAGTTTGTTTGTTTGACTTGCACCACGCACACAGGAGGGACCCCACTGTACTGCCTTGGTGGGAGCTGCCCACCATCCCCTGTGCACACAAAGCCTCACCTGGGTGATGGACCACCGCAGCACCATGGGCAGCGTCACACAGGGCAGCACCTTGCCCAGCACCTTCAGCAACCTGGACTCAGAGTGGGAGATGGGGGACTTCCTGCTCAAGCAGTAGGTCATGGTGTCACGACTCCCTGCAAGCCAACGGAGGGGACTGGTCAGCCGCGGTCACTTCTGGGGCCAGCCCAGAGCCGCAGCTACCCAGGGCTGAGCAGGGAACCGTGTGGTCAGACACCCACGGCCACCTGGGGCCTGGGATGGCACCACATCTGGGAGCTGGGTCTGTGCAGGGGTCATGAAGGGAAGGACACTCGGCAGTCATCCTGGATCATGGCAGGCCCTGAGTCCATTGAGACACAACAGGGGACACTGACAGGGAGGAGGGGATGGAGGCAGTGATTGGAGGGGTGCAGCCACCGGCCTAGGACACCTGGAGCTACCAGGAGGTGGGAGAGGCAGGAAGGAGCCTCCCCTGGACACACCTGGACCTCAGATCCATGTTGTCCAGGACCAGGAGAGGGGACAGATGTTTGGCTTAAGGCCCTGGTTCTTGGTTCTTTGCTACATCAGCCTGGAATACTCACCCACATGGAAATACAAGTGAGCTGCAGAAAGGTGAGCAGGTAGATGACAACGTTCAACACCTGCCTGGTGCTGTAGTTTATGTGTAGTTTGCATGTGTGTTGTATGTGCACTACATACAGATACAGCCACATCTGGGGAGAACCCATTCACATGTATGTCATATTTTCTTAAACAACATCTCAGAGAGAGTGCCCATGCGCTGGCTCATCTTCTCCACATGCCTGCCACAGCCCAAGCTGAGCCAACCCCAGGAGCTGAAAGGTGAGGGCTGTACCTGCCTCTTTCTGCTAAGCCTCGTGGGGACTGGGCCTGAAGCCCCAGGGACAGCTGGGGTGGGTCACTTCAGAGCTTTCCAGAACCTTCCCTAAGGGTCTCGGCTGCAGGGTGCAAATCTGATAGGGAACCTGTGCTGGGAGCTTCTTCAGGCAGATGTGGTGGTTGGGGGAGGTAGGCTGAAATCCTAGGGCCACCAGGACCCTTCCAGCCAAGGACCTGGGCAACTCTGGATAGAGACAGGCTAGCTCAGGGGTCTCGGGAGAGGTCTCCCAGGAGACAAGTGCCCAAGCCCCATTTAGGAGACCCCTGTATACCTTGTACACAGCCCTTGGCCTCTCTGTGGTCCCTAGCAGGTCGGCCAAGGTGGGCCAATTCCAACTGCACTAGCAGACACCTGGATCCTGGTATCTTGCTCCAACCTCACCTGGAGACCCTGGGACTCTGCTCCAACCACATCTGAAAATACCTGGACCCTGGAATCCAGCACAAAACACACCTGCAGATACCTGAACCATGGGAACCTGGAACCCGGGTTCAACTCCATTTAGAGACACCTGGATGGGTGTCTCCAACTGCACCTGGAGACTCCTGACTCTAAGAACCTGGTCCAACTGCATGTGGTGACACTTGGACCTGGGACTGTTTCAACCCCCTCAGGACCATGGTCCAACTGTACCTGGAGACACTGCATACTAGGACCTTGCTCTAATCATGCCTGGGACACCTGTACCATAAGAACCTGCTCCACCCTCACCTTGGGATGCATGGTCCCTGGAATATGGGGGGGGGGGCCGCCAGCACCCTCTCTGGTTTCAGAACAAAGAGCAGCACCAGCCAGCACCAGAGGTTTCTTTACTGGGATGGTTCTGACAGAATGGGGGCAGTGCCCATAGGTAAACAGGGGTTTCTATGAGAAGATATTGGGCACTCTGTGTGACCAGGGTACAGGTCCAGCTGGGCACAGAGCACAGGTCCACCTTCAGGCAGGACCAGGGCAGTGTGGCAGTGGCTTATGCAGGTGATCATGGGATCCAGGTTGCTCATCCCATGGTAGCTGAGAGCCTCACACCTGCCTGGGCCCTGGGCAGAGATGGTGAATCTGCAAGAATGTGCAAACCACATCATGTAATGCCAGCTTTCTGCTCATGCACACCTGTGAGGTAGCACTGATGGCTCAGGTCCTTGTGGACCTGCCACCCACATGGGAGACCTGGATGGAATCCCTGGATCCTGGTTTCACCTGGCCCAGCATTTGTGGAGTGAACCAGTAGATGGGAACTTTCTGTATCTGTCTCCTTCTATGCTTCTGAAATACATATTTTTTTATTCAGTCCCTGATCATTTAAGCTCCTGCTGGTTGGCCTGGGCCAACTTGTGAAGATGCACTAAGATGCCAGGATGAAGACAGAGGATAGTCATGTGTGTACATACATGCATATGTGTATACATGTATGATCTTACATGTGATGTCAATGCATATGGATTCATGTATGCATGAATGGGAGTGTATGTGTGTGTGTAATTATGGATGCATGCATATATACATGCACGTGTACATGTGTGTGTTGTGTACACACATGTACTTATGTGTGCATGCATCTGTGTGTGTGTGCATGTGACCATAGGCACTTGTGTAAACAGGTAAGTACATAGCCATGTTCTGTACATGCCAATAGTTTCACAAATGCATGGGTATGAATGTGTGCACATATGTATAAACTGTACATGTGTGTACACACATGAATTCATTGTTATGCATATATTTACATGTACAAATATGAATATGTGTATTGTGGACGTGGGCACACATTTCCTGTGTGTGTGTATGGGCTCACATGTATGTGAATGCATATAGAGGCACACATGTGTGAATGTGTGCACATGTTCATATGTGCAAACAAGAGTATACACACTTTCATCTGTGTATCTGTGTCCACACATGTGTGCCAGGTGGGGTTTCCCTCACCCAGCACTGCTCCTGATGCCATCATTCATGCAGGGCCATGCAGAGACATGGCCCCCAGGCCTGACCTCACCTGGGATGGACAAGTGGTGCAGGGGCAGGTCCCACAGCTGGGGGCACAGCATCGACATCCAGTCAGAGTTCAGGTGCGGGCTGGAGGCCATCACCCCAATTACTGCAGGAGATGCCAGGAAGTGAACCTGAGGGAGGACAGGGGATATTGGGGTGAAAACCCATGCTGCAGGTGAAGAGCAGCTCAGGTGTGTGGGGCACAGTGAATCTCTCAGGAGAGGAGCTCAGGTGTGTGGGAGCACAGTGAATTCCTCTGGTGAGGAGCTCAGGTATGTGGGAGCACAGTGAATCCCTCTGGTGAGGAGCAGCTCAGGTATGTGGGAGCACAGTGAATCCCTCAGGTGAGGAGCAGCTCAGGTGTGTGGGAGCACAGTGAATCCCTCAGGTGAGGAGCTCAGGTGTGTGGGAGCACAGTGAATCCCTCAGGTGAGGAGCTCAGGTGTGTGGGGCACAGTGAATCCCTCAGGTGAGGAGCAGCTCAGGTGTGTGGGAGCACAGTGAATCCCTCAGGTGAGGAGCAGCTCAGGTGTGTGGGAGCACAGTGAATCCCTCAGGTGAGGAGCTCAGGTGTGTGGGAGCACAGTGAATCCCTCAGGTGAGGAGCAGCTCAGGTGTGTGGGAGCACAGTGAATCCCTCAGGTGAGGAGCTCAGGTGTGTGGGAGCACAGTGAATCCCTCAGGTGAGGAGCTCAGGTGTGTGGGAGCACAGTGAATCCCTCAGGTGAGGAGCAGCTCAGGTGTGTGGGAGCACAGTGAATCCCCGCAGGTGAGGAGCAGCTCAGGTGTGTGGGAGCACAGTGAATCCCCGCAGGTGAGGAGCAGCTCAGGTGTGTGGGAGCACAGTTTACTTCTTTCAGGTGAGAATGAGGTCATGGCGAGAGCCAGGGCTATGGCCAGGAGGACAAGGTCAGAGTCAGGGTCAGGAGGCGGCCAGGCAACAGGAGCAGGGACTTGGGTGCAGGTGTCAGCCCAAGACAGGGGCACACACCTGACACTCCCAATCACACACCTGGTGCTGTCACCTACCTGACACTCTCATTACATACCTGCCCCTGCACCCCTTATTCCATCATGAACATGGCGCCCGTCTGTATCATGAGGCCAGCCCCTGCCCTCCCCATTGCTGGTTAGTCCCCTTTACACCCAGAGGGAGGAGCCCTGACTGGAAGCTGGTTCGTGCCCTGCCCTGCCCCTCACTGCTGTGTGCATCAGGACTCCCGGGCAGGGGCCAGGAGCTGGGACTGATGGGGCCTGGGGGCAGGCACCTGCCATCCACCTAGGAGACACGGAAGGAGTTCCTGGCTCCTGAATCCAGCTCCCTGCTTATGCACACCTAGGAGGCAGCAGTGATGGCTCTGGTACTTATGTACCTGCCACCCACCCAGGAGACCTGGAAGGAGCACCTGGCTCCTGTCTTCAGCCTGGCCCAGCCCTGGCTGTTGTGCACATTGGGGAGCACACTGGTAATCTCTCTCTACCTTTTAAATAAGTAGTCAGGATCGGCATGAACCTGTAATTTATCACAGCTCCTGTCAGAAACTAAATTCCCAACTTCCACTGAACACGAGACGGGTATTCACGAGGAAGAGTTTGCACAGCCAGCATCAGAAACTGCACTAAAAGCCAAGGCTGTAAGTCACTGAGACAGCTTAACCACATCACCAGCCCTGGCACTGCCCTCCCTGCTTTGCTGAGGTTCCTGCTCCTGCTGTCACTCATAGCCATGGCGTGTGCGGGGCAGGATCTGCCCACCTGGAGGCTCCAGCCAGCCAGCCCCAGACTCCCTGAACACTGCACCTCACACTGCAGAACTTGGCCAGTCTCACCCCAAATGGTCAAAAATGTTTTCCTCTACTCTCTTGGGTTCAGTGAGGTCTGAGAATTAAACAAACTAAATCTAGATGAACAAGAGACAACACACATGGCATTTCCCATGTAAGGATTGGTTTTATTACTTGAAAGGGGGGGAGGGGGGAGAGGGAGAGAGGGAGGAAGGGAGAGAGGGAGGGAGAGAGAGACACACACACACAAATCTTCTATCTGATGTTTGACGCCCTGGATGGCACCCTCGGGGCACTGTGCTATCATCACCAGCTCTGATGGAGTGTCACAGCTGTCCACCATGCTGCTGTTCACCATTGTAATAGAGCCGAGTCAGCCCTGAGAATCTACCAGGATCGTGCACTCGAGAAGGGACATGTGCAGGTGTCACAGCACTTCTGGGAGAGGAGGGGTCACTCAGACACACAGCTTCTCTCATGCCCAGTTGTGTGGATGTGTGGATGGTTTTACAGGGTGATGGATTGTGATTGGATGGATGGGTGGGTAGATACATGGGTAGATGGGTGGGTGAGTGGGAAAATGGATGATGGCTGGATGGGTATATGAATAGATAGGTGGGTGGGTAGATGCATGGGTGCAGGCAGTGGCAGATAGATGGATGGACAGATGGGCAAGTGAATGGATGATGGATGGACAGATGGGTGAGTGAATGGATGAGGGGTGAGTGGGTGGATGGGCAGGTGGACAGGCAGATGGATAGTACATGAATGGGTGGGTAGATGGATGGCTGGATGGGTGAATGGATGATGGATGGGTGGATGGGTAGATGGATGATGGATGGATGGGTCAATGGATGATGGATGGATGAGTGGATGGGTGGGTAGATGGTGGTGATGGATGGGTGTGTGGGTGCACAAGTGGATGAGTATATGTTTGGGTGGATGCAAGGTTGATAGATGAATGATGGATGGCTAGGGGGTGGATGAGTGGATGGGTGATGATGGTGATGGTGGATGGATGGACAGGTAGGTGGATGGGTGGATGGATAAGCAGATGGGTATGTGGTTGGGTGGATGACAGATGAATGATGGATGGATGGATGGATGGATGGATGGATTGGTGGATGGACAGATGGGTGACTCACAGGTCATTACCCACAGGGACCCTAACCCCTTCTGGAGAGAAATTCTGGAGTCACCCTGTGAACAGGGAGCTCTTCTCCCAGTGTAGCTCCCTACCTACACCCAAAGACCCTGCAGCATGGGTCCCCAACATGGGACTGTGCCTGCACCACACATCTTGGGCACTGGATCAGGCTGCACCGTGTACCATCGACACAGGACTGCACCTGCACCCCCAACAGAGGACTCGCCTGTACTGTACACTCTGGACATGGGACCAGGCCTGCACCATGAACCCTGGATATGGGACCGCACGGGTGCTGTGCACCCTGGACATGGGGCTGCACCTGCAGGGTGGATCCTCTACCCAGGACCACACCTGCACCCTCGACACAGAACTTGCCTGTACTGTGCACTCTGGACACAGGAATGGGCCTGTACCATGTACCCTGGACATGGGACCATGCCTGCACAATGCACCCTGCACATGGGATTGCACCTGTGCCATGTGCCCTGGACATGGGATTGCACCTGCACCACACACCCTCGACGTGGGACAGCCCTTGCAGGGTAGGTCCTTGACATAGGACCACACATGCACCTGCACCCTCAACATGGGACCATGCCTGTACCACATGTCCTGGGCACTGGATCATGCCTGCTCCATGTACCCTCAGACTGCACCTGCACCGTGGATCCTCTACATGGGACCACACCTGCACCCTGGGCACAGGACTCACCTGCACTGTGCACCCTGGACACAGGACAGTGCCTGCACCATGCACCCTGGACATGAAACACAACTGTACCTGCACTGTTGATGAGACCATACCTGCACCATGCGCCCTGGATACAGGACCATGCCTGTATTGCACGCCCTCAATATAGCACCACGCCTGTGCCTGCCCTGTGTGCTGTGGACACAGGACTGCTGCCTGCACTGAAGGACATGATGTCCTGACCCTCGAAGGGGGCAGAGAGATGCAACCCTAGTACAGGCCTTTCAGCCAGAGAGGCACATTGGATGGCCTGATTCTGCACCTAAGAGAGCCTCCCAAGGGAACACAACACACACATCCCCTCCCGGGAGCCACCCATCTTGGTAGTGAGATGGAAGAAGACCCCATCCTGCCAGAGCAACCCCATTCACACCTGGTACCTCGCTAACCTTAACCTCAATTGCATCAGACCAGAGCCAGGCCCCTCCTGGTCCCTACTGCATGCATCTGACTCATTGCATAAGCAGTACTCACAACACAAAACAAAGGGAAAATTCCATCAAAAATGCAGATGAATTTGAAGACAGTTGCATCCCTGCATACCAAGAGCTGATACAAATTAACAACAGAAGGTGGAAAGCTCCAGGTAGAAAATGAGATAGGGGCTGGTGCTGTGGCGCAGCGGGTTAACACCCTGGCCTGAAGCAGAGGCATCCCATATGGGCGCCGGTTCTAGTCTCTAGACCTGGAAGAAGCTCCTGGCTCCTGGCTTTGGATAGGCGCAGCTCCAGCTGTTGCAGCCATCTGGGGAGTGAACTATCAGATGGAAGACCTCTCTCTCTCTCTCTGCCTCTCCTCTCTCTGTGTAACACTGACTTTCAAATAAATAAATCTTAAAAAAAAAAAAAAAAAAAAAAGAGCTAGGTGGGCATCTTGTGCAGTGGTTAGGGACACCTGCATCTCCTTCCCAGAACGCTTGGGTTTGGATTCTGGCTCTGCTACTGACTCCAGCTCTCAGCTCATGAACACCTGGGAGGCAGCAGGGGACAGCTTAGGTCCTTGTGCAACTGCCACCCATGTGGGAAACCTGGATGGAGCGCCTGGCTCCAAGGTCAGGTGTGAGAGCTGCTGTCCCCTTCAGCACGGGTCAGGTCCCAGGATAGACTCCAGGGACCCCCAGGCTACTGGGTTCTGAGCTGCCCCCACGTCCAGCCCCAGACTGAGGTGTGTGGGAGGCCCTGGGCACTCCCTGCCTCCTGCTGGTTCTCTGCCCAGAGGTGCCAGGCACTCAGGGGTAACCAGGGCGGTCACCTTCGTCATCCCAACGTCCCTGTCCCCACCTCAGCCTGCTCGGATTCAAGTCCAGTTCTGTACACTGGGTGCAGTCCCAGCCGTGGAGCTGACCACAGACCCTGTTTCCAAGGTGACACGGAGCCTAATGCATGCATGGGCCTCTTGTCCGGGTCCAGCCTCTGGAGGACCTCCGGCACCCACCAGTCGTGCACAGTAGGTCACTGCTGTCCCTACCACTGCGACCTGCAGTTCTCAAGCCACAGAAACCACCTGCAACTACCCAGATTCCCCCCACCCCCAGGCTGGCAAGACTCAGGGCAGGAGTGAGAGGTCAACCGAGGACAGGAGGGGGTGGCCCAGAGAGGAAAGTGCACAGCCACCCGTCCTGTAGCCACCCAGGTAGAGCCACCTGGGTTCATCGCCATGCCCTGCCCAGCCCCTTCCTGTCGTGTCCCTGAGCCCCAACCTGTCCCTGCCCCCATCCCAGGTCTGTCCGCAGAGCCCTGTCCTGTCCCTATCCCTCTCATCTGATAATGACATCGAGACTGTCCTCCATGTCCTCACCCCAGGTCCTGACCCCTGATCCCATCTCCCTACCCGAAGTGGGCTCCACTGGAACCAGGGCCCCTTCGAGGCAACCCAGCACCCTTTCCCACACCCCTGTGGTCAGTCTGAGAGCAGTGACCCAGAGCACTGACCGTCCGGAGCAAGGTGACCCGTCTTCCCACAGCGGCAGATCCTGGTCCTGCTGAGCTGCAGATCAGGTGCGGCAGGTCAAGTGGGGCCCCAGGCGAATGAGGCCCGAGTGAGCAGGTGTGCATGCCTGGGCAGCCGCACCTGCTGACTCCTGCAGAGGTGGGGCCGTGACCAGACTGGGGCGGGCTCAGAAGGCACACTTGCGGGGTGAGTAAGCCGGACCAGGGCTGGACAAGCCCAGCTCAGACCTTCCGCCGGAACCTCACGGCGCCTCGCCCACCCTCCCGGCGCCCCCGACCCTCACTGCAGCTCCCGGAATCTCACAGAGCCCCTCGCTCGTGCCCCTGCCTGTCCGGGACCCGGGGGCTCTGCGGTAACTCGGTCCCGCCCGGAGCGGCCCGGGGGATCCTCAGCCGAGCGCGCGGCCGGAAATCCCCTCGCTCGCGCGGGGTCTGGGTCGCGGGCGCTCCCCGTCAGGGATTCCCCCAAGGAGACCTAGGCCCCTTCTAATCAGAGGTCCCCGAGGAGAAGGAGGTCCAGAGCAGAGACCACCAGGGCGCCCTGTCTAGGAAGGGACTGCACTCACTTCCGGTCGCCGGCCCCTCGGAGCGCGCGACTTCCGGGTTTCGCGGCTCTGCAGACGCGCAGCACTTCCGGATCTCGCTCGGCCCTGATTGGATGCTGGGAGGACGCCCCGCCCAGGAGGAGGAGTCGCCGGGGCTAGCCGGCCCCACCCACACTGCCGGGTCAGCTCGGATGCTGCGGGCACAGGGTGGAGTCCGGAGCCGGAGCCAGGAGGTCCACCCGGATAGGAATTCCTGGCTCCTGACTCCGGCTCTCTGCCCAGGCACACCCTGGGAGGCAGAATAGGATGGCTCAGGTCCTTGTGCACCTGCCTCCCACGTGGGAGACCTGGATGGAATTCCAGGCTCCTGGATTCAGCCTGGCCGAGGCCCAGCTGTTGTGGGTATTTGGGGAGTCGTTGATAGGAGCTCTTTCTCTCTCCTTTCAAATAAAAACTAAAATAAAGTTAACAAATTAGTTTGGCAGATAGGCAGATACAGCGCCCATCCGCTCTCACTCCCCAGACGCCCACATTGGCTGAGGTCAGGAGAGGCTATGGATATATGTACGATTTTTCTGATGTAAAAACATCTCAATTCTGATTTCTCTGTAAGTGATGCGTGTAGAAAACTACTGATTTTTACACCTTTATTTATAATTTGATGCTTAAATAATCCGGAATATCACAGCAGACTGCAGTTAGGGTTTGAGTGAGGGCTGCAGTGCCTGCAGGTGCCAGTGTGGAGGGAGCTGCTCCCAGGCTCACCTACGTGGTGGTTGGTGGGGCTCAGGTCCTATGGGGCTGCTGGCCATGGGCCTCCCTCAGGGTTTATCACTTGAATCTCTCCCAGGGCATCACTCAGCACTGCCGCGGGCTGCCACGTGTGCTGTCCAGCAGTCAGAGAACATCAGGTGGCCACGGTGGTAAAATCCGGTGTCCTTTTGTGTCCCAGTCTCAAGAGTGATATCCCATCCATCTGGCCATCTTGTGTGAGGGCACTTCAAAAAGTCCCTGGAGTGGGGCGTGGCATTGTGGCATAGAAGGAAAAGCCACCACCTGTGATGCCAGCATCCCACATGGGCACCAGTTTGTGTCCTGGCTGCTCCACTTCTGACCCAGCTCCCTGCTACTGTGCTGGGGAAAGCAGCAGATGACCCAAGTGCTTGTGTCCCTGCATAAACGTGGGAGACCCAGAGGAAGCTCCTGGCTTCATTGCGGCCCAGCTGTGACTGTTGTGACCATCTGGGGAGTGAACCCTAACCGTAACCCTAACCCTAACCCCTAACCTAACACCTAATCCTAACCCTAACCCTAAACCCTAACCCTAACCCTAACCCCAACCCTAACCCCTAACCCCTAACCCTAACCCTAACCCTAACCCTAACCCTAACCCCTAATCCTAACCCTAACCCTAACCCCAACCCTAACCCTAACCCCAACCCTAACCCCTAACCCTAACCCTAAACCCTAACCCTAACCCTGACCCTGACCCTAACCCTGACCCTGACCCTGACCCTGACCCTAACCCCAACCCCAACCCTAACCCTAAACCCTAAACCCTAACCCTGACCCTGACCCTAACCCTGATCCTGACCCTAACTCTAACTCTCTCTCTCTTTGTCTCTCCTTCTCTTTGTAACTTTGCCTTTCCAGTAAGTAAATACGTATTTTAAAAAGAAGCCCTTGAAGGGCTGGGTGCTGTGGTGCAGCGTTATGTCACTGATTTGGAGACACATCCTGTATGGGAATGTTTGTTTGGGTCCTGGCTGCTCCGCTTCTGGCACAGCTTCCTGCTAATGCAGCCGGGAAGGCAGCAGAAGATGGTCCAAGCGCTTGGGTCCCATCCACCGATGTGGGAGACCCAGATAGAGTTTCTGGCTCCTGTATTAGGTCTGGCTCAATCCCAACTGTTACAGCCATTTGGGGGAGTGAACCAGCAGATGGAAGGTCTCTTTGTCTTTCTCTCTGTATCACTCTGCCTGTGTGGAATAAGTCTTTTTAAAAAAGTGCTTGGACAATGGAATTTAAAGATGAGATTACTTTGATGCAACAAACTTTTTGAAATTCATACCTACCTGTCAGCTAGTATTCGAAAACTTCCCAAAATGTGTATATGAAAAGCCATGCATGAATTTCTATTTTTTTTGCACCAAAATAAACTTATCTTTTGCTTCTATTTGTGAAGTCCCCTTGTAGGGATCAGAAGCCAGTCATTGGGTACAGGATGCACCCTAAAGGATAGGTCTCAACAATGGCACCCAGACATGGTGCAGAGTCCTTGGGAGGACGTTAGGAGCTGCCCCAAAGCCAGGTCTCATTCCATGCCTGGGGGTCTTAGTACAGCCAGATTGTGGAGCTGTCAGCCCACCTTCCAGAACAGTCCCAGACCCATCATGCCAATGCACTCAGCAAAAATCCCCTGCACAGGAACTGGCGTGTGGGTAGCTGTTGTCTCTCACTTCTTTTCTTTTCTTTTTTTTTTTTTTTAAGATTTATTTATTTATTTAGAGGCAGAGAGTGACAGAGAGGCAAAGGCAGAGGCAGGGAGAGGGGAGTCTTCCATCTGCTTGTTCACTCCCCAAGTGGCCACAATGGCTGGACCTGGACCAATCCAAAGCAAGGAGCCAGAAGCTTCTTCTGGGTCTCCCACATGGGTGCAGGAGCCCAAGGACTTAGGCCATTCTCTACGGCTTTCCCAGGCCATAGCAGAGAGCTGGATTAGAAGTGGAGCAGCCGGGACTCGAACCAGCGCCCATATGGGATGCTGGCATCATAGGTGAAGGCTTAACTCATATGCCACAGCGCTAGCACCCATACATTTTAAAAGATAAGAGTAGAGGGCAAGTGTTGAGTAAAACCAAGGCATAACAGTTGTGTGTTAGAGTGAGTGGCCAAGTGCCTCTGCCGGTTAGGGTTAGGGTGAGGGTTAGGGTGAGGGTTAGGGTGAGGGTTAGGGTGAGGGTTAGGGTGAGGGTTAGGGGTTAGGGTTAGGGTTAGGGTTAGGGTTAGGGGTTAGGGTTAGGGTTAGGGTTAGGGTTAGGGTTAGGGTTAGGGTTTAGGGTTAGGGTTAGGGTTAGGGTTAGGGGTTAGGGTTAGGGTTAGGGTTAGGGTTAGGGTTAGGGTGAGGGTTAGGGTTAGGGTTAGGGTTAGGGTTAGGGTTTAGGGTTAGGGTTAAGGTTAGGGTTAGGGTTAGGGTTAGGGTCAGGGTCAGGGTTTAGGGTCAGGGTTAGGGTTAGGGTTAGGGTTAGGGTTAGGGTTAGGGTTAGGGTTAGGGTTAGGGTTAGGGTTAGGGTTAGGGTTAGGGTTAGGGTTAGGGTTAGGGTTAGGGTTAGGGTTAGGGTTAGGGTTAGGGTTAGGGTTAGGGTTAGGGTTAGGGTTAGGGTTAGGGTTAGGGTTAGGGTTAGGGTTAGGGTTAGGGTTAGGGTTAGGGTTAGGGTTAGGGTTAGGGTTAGGGTTAGGGTTAGGGTTAGGGTTAGGGTTAGGGTTAGGGTTAGGGTTAGGGTTAGGGTTAGGGTTAGGGTTAGGGTTAGGGTTAGGGTTAGGGTTAGGGTTAGGGTTAGGGTTAGGGTTAGGGTTAGGGTTAGGGTTAGGGTTAGGGTTAGGGTTAGGGTTAGGGTTAGGGTTAGGGTTAGGGTTAGGGTTAGGGTTAGGGTTAGGGTTAGGGTTAGGGTTAGGGTTAGGGTTAGGGTTAGGGTTAGGGTTAGGGTTAGGGTTAGGGTTAGGGTTAGGGTTAGGGTTAGGGTTAGGGTTAGGGTTAGGGTTAGGGTTAGGGTTAGGGTTAGGGTTAGGGTTAGGGTTAGGGTTAGGGTTAGGGTTAGGGTTAGGGTTAGGGTTAGGGTTAGGGTTAGGGTTAGGGTTAGGGTTAGGGTTAGGGTTAGGGTTAGGGTTAGGGTTAGGGTTAGGGTTAGGGTTAGGGTTAGGGTTAGGGTTAGGGTTAGGGTTAGGGTTAGGGTTAGGGTTAGGGTTAGGGTTAGGGTTAGGGTTAGGGTTAGGGTTAGGGTTAGGGTTAGGGTTAGGGTTAGGGTTAGGGTTAGGGTTAGGGTTAGGGTTAGGGTTAGGGTTAGGGTTAGGGTTAGGGTTAGGGTTAGGGTTAGGGTTAGGGTTAGGGTTAGGGTTAGGGTTAGGGTTAGGGTTAGGGTTAGGGTTAGGGTTAGGGTTAGGGTTAGGGTTAGGGTTAGGGTTAGGGTTAGGGTTAGGGTTAGGGTTAGGGTTAGGGTTAGGGTTAGGGTTAGGGTTAGGGTTAGGGTTAGGGTTAGGGTTAGGGTTAGGGTTAGGGTTAGGGTTAGGGTTAGGGTTAGGGTTAGGGTTAGGGTTAGGGTTAGGGTTAGGGTTAGGGTTAGGGTTAGGGTTAGGGTTAGGGTTAGGGTTAGGGTTAGGGTTAGGGTTAGGGTTAGGGTTAGGGTTAGGGTTAGGGTTAGGGTTAGGGTTAGGGTTAGGGTTAGGGTTAGGGTTAGGGTTAGGGTTAGGGTTAGGGTTAGGGTTAGGGTTAGGGTTAGGGTTAGGGTTAGGGTTAGGGTTAGGGTTAGGGTTAGGGTTAGGGTTAGGGTTAGGGTTAGGGTTAGGGTTAGGGTTAGGGTTAGGGTTAGGGTTAGGGTTAGGGTTAGGGTTAGGGTTAGGGTTAGGGTTAGGGTTAGGGTTAGGGTTAGGGTTAGGGTTAGGGTTAGGGTTAGGGTTAGGGTTAGGGTTAGGGTTAGGGTTAGGGTTAGGGTTAGGGTTAGGGTTAGGGTTAGGGTTAGGGTTAGGGTTAGGGTTAGGGTTAGGGTTAGGGTTAGGGTTAGGGTTAGGGTTAGGGTTAGGGTTAGGGTTAGGGTTAGGGTTAGGGTTAGGGTTAGGGTTAGGGTTAGGGTTAGGGTTAGGGTTAGGGTTAGGGTTAGGGTTAGGGTTAGGGTTAGGGTTAGGGTTAGGGTTAGGGTTAGGGTTAGGGTTAGGGTTAGGGTTAGGGTTAGGGTTAGGGTTAGGGTTAGGGTTAGGGTTAGGGTTAGGGTTAGGGTTAGGGTTAGGGTTAGGGTTAGGGTTAGGGTTAGGGTTAGGGTTAGGGTTAGGGTTAGGGTTAGGGTTAGGGTTAGGGTTAGGGTTAGGGTTAGGGTTAGGGTTAGGGTTAGGGTTAGGGTTAGGGTTAGGGTTAGGGTTAGGGTTAGGGTTAGGGTTAGGGTTAGGGTTAGGGTTAGGGTTAGGGTTAGGGTTAGGGTTAGGGTTAGGGTTAGGGTTAGGGTTAGGGTTAGGGTTAGGGTTAGGGTTAGGGTTAGGGTTAGGGTTAGGGTTAGGGTTAGGGTTAGGGTTAGGGTTAGGGTTAGGGTTAGGGTTAGGGTTAGGGTTAGGGTTAGGGTTAGGGTTAGGGTTAGGGTTAGGGTTAGGGTTAGGGTTAGGGTTAGGGTTAGGGTTAGGGTTAGGGTTAGGGTTAGGGTTAGGGTTAGGGTTAGGGTTAGGGTTAGGGTTAGGGTTAGGGTTAGGGTTAGGGTTAGGGTTAGGGTTAGGGTTAGGGTTAGGGTTAGGGTTAGGGTTAGGGTTAGGGTTAGGGTTAGGGTTAGGGTTAGGGTTAGGGTTAGGGTTAGGGTTAGGGTTAGGGTTAGGGTTAGGGTTAGGGTTAGGGTTAGGGTTAGGGTTAGGGTTAGGGTTAGGGTTAGGGTTAGGGTTAGGGTTAGGGTTAGGGTTAGGGTTAGGGTTAGGGTTAGGGTTAGGGTTAGGGTTAGGGTTAGGGTTAGGGTTAGGGTTAGGGTTAGGGTTAGGGTTAGGGTTAGGGTTAGGGTTAGGGTTAGGGTTAGGGTTAGGGTTAGGGTTAGGGTTAGGGTTAGGGTTAGGGTTAGGGTTAGGGTTAGGGTTAGGGTTAGGGTTAGGGTTAGGGTTAGGGTTAGGGTTAGGGTTAGGGTTAGGGTTAGGGTTAGGGTTAGGGTTAGGGTTAGGGTTAGGGTTAGGGTTAGGGTTAGGGTTAGGGTTAGGGTTAGGGTTAGGGTTAGGGTTAGGGTTAGGGTTAGGGTTGGGTTAGGGTTAGGGTTAGGGTTAGGGTTAGGGTTAGGGTTAGGGTTAGGGTTAGGGTTAGGGTTAGGGTTAGGGTTAGGGTTAGGGTTAGGGTTAGGGTTAGGGTTAGGGTTAGGGTTAGGGTTAGGGTTAGGGTTAGGGTTAGGGTTAGGGTTAGGGTTAGGGTTAGGGTTAGGGTTAGGGTTAGGGTTAGGGTTAGGGTTAGGGTTAGGGTTAGGGTTAGGGTTAGGGTTAGGGTTAGGGTTAGGGTTAGGGTTAGGGTTAGGGTTAGGGTTAGGGTTAGGGTTAGGGTTAGGGTTAGGGTTAGGGTTAGGGTTAGGGTTAGGGTTAGGGTTAGGGTTAGGGTTAGGGTTAGGGTTAGGGTTAGGGTTAGGGTTAGGGTTAGGGTTAGGGTTAGGGTTAGGGTTAGGGTTAGGGTTAGGGTTAGGGTTAGGGTTAGGGTTAGGGTTAGGGTTAGGGTTAGGGTTAGGGTTAGGGTTAGGGTTAGGGTTAGGGTTAGGGTTAGGGTTAGGGTTAGGGTTAGGGTTAGGGTTAGGGTTAGGGTTAGGGTTAGGGTTAGGGTTAGGGTTAGGGTTAGGGTTAGGGTTAGGGTTAGGGTTAGGGTTAGGAGGTTAGGGTTAGGGTTAGGGTTAGGGTTAGGGTTAGGGTTAGGGTTAGGGTTAGGGTTAGGGTTAGGGTTAGGGTTAGGGTTAGGGTTAGGGTTAGGGTTAGGGTTAGGGTTAGGGTTAGGGTTAGGGTTAGGGTTAGGGTTAGGGTTAGGGTTAGGGTTAGGGTTAGGGTTAGGGTTAGGGTTAGGGTTAGGGTTAGGGTTAGGGTTAGGGTTAGGGTTAGGGTTAGGGTTAGGGTTAGGGTTAGGGTTAGGGTTAGGGTTAGGGTTAGGGTTAGGGTTAGGGTTAGGGTTAGGGTTAGGGTTAGGGTTAGGGTTAGGGTTAGGGTTAGGGTTAGGGTTAGGGTTAGGGTTAGGGTTAGGGTTAGGGTTAGGGTTAGGGTTAGGGTTAGGGTTAGGGTTAGGGTTAGGGTTAGGGTTAGGGTTAGGGTTAGGGTTAGGGTTAGGGTTAGGGTTAGGGTTAGGGTTAGGGTTAGGGTTAGGGTTAGGGTTAGGGTTAGGGTTAGGGTTAGGGTTAGGGTTAGGGTTAGGGTTAGGGTTAGGGTTAGGGTTAGGGTTAGGGTTAGGGTTAGGGTTAGGGTTAGGGTTAGGGTTAGGGTTAGGGTTAGGGTTAGGGTTAGGGTTAGGGTTAGGGTTAGGGTTAGGGTTAGGGTTAGGGTTAGGGTTAGGGTTAGGGTTAGGGTTAGGGTTAGGGTTAGGGTTAGGGTTAGGGTTAGGGTTAGGGTTAGGGTTAGGGTTAGGGTTAGGGTTAGGGTTAGGGTTAGGGTTAGGGTTAGGGTTAGGGTTAGGGTTAGGGTTAGGGTTAGGGTTAGGGTTAGGGTTAGGGTTAGGGTTAGGGTTAGGGTTAGGGTTAGGGTTAGGGTTAGGGTTAGGGTTAGGGTTAGGGTTAGGGTTAGGGTTAGGGTTAGGGTTAGGGTTAGGGTTAGGGTTAGGGTTAGGGTTAGGGTTAGGGTTAGGGTTAGGGTTAGGGTTAGGGTTAGGGTTAGGGTTAGGGTTAGGGTTAGGGTTAGGGTTAGGGTTAGGGTTAGGGTTAGGGTTAGGGTTAGGGTTAGGGTTAGGGTTAGGGTTAGGGTTAGGGTTAGGGTTAGGGTTAGGGTTAGGGTTAGGGTTAGGGTTAGGGTTAGGGTTAGGGTTAGGGTTAGGGTTAGGGTTAGGGTTAGGGTTAGGGTTAGGGTTAGGGTTAGGGTTAGGGTTAGGGTTAGGGTTAGGGTTAGGGTTAGGGTTAGGGTTAGGGTTAGGGTTAGGGTTAGGGTTAGGGTTAGGGTTAGGGTTAGGGTTAGGGTTAGGGTTAGGGTTAGGGTTAGGGTTAGGGTTAGGGTTAGGGTTAGGGTTAGGGTTAGGGTTAGGGTTAGGGTTAGGGTTAGGGTTAGGGTTAGGGTTAGGGTTAGGGTTAGGGTTAGGGTTAGGGTTAGGGTTAGGGTTAGGGTTAGGGTTAGGGTTAGGGTTAGGGTTAGGGTTAGGGTTAGGGTTAGGGTTAGGGTTAGGGTTAGGGTTAGGGTTAGGGTTAGGGTTAGGGTTAGGGTTAGGGTTAGGGTTAGGGTTAGGGTTAGGGTTAGGGTTAGGGTTAGGGTTAGGGTTAGGGTTAGGGTTAGGGTTAGGGTTAGGGTTAGGGTTAGGGTTAGGGTTAGGGTTAGGGTTAGGGTTAGGGTTAGGGTTAGGGTTAGGGTTAGGGTTAGGGTTAGGGTTAGGGTTAGGGTTAGGGTTAGGGTTAGGGTTAGGGTTAGGGTTAGGGTTAGGGTTAGGGTTAGGGTTAGGGTTAGGGTTAGGGTTAGGGTTAGGGTTAGGGTTAGGGTTAGGGTTAGGGTTAGGGTTAGGGTTAGGGTTAGGGTTAGGGTTAGGGTTAGGGTTAGGGTTAGGGTT